>NC_137771.1:200032837-200340337 GCF_963455305.1 Plecotus auritus | reverse complement strand
CCTTAGCAGTCAGTGCTGGGGCACCGCACCTGCAGGGGTTGCCATGGCCACCCAGGCTGACTGCAGGACTGACTTCTGATTGGTCGACCCTTGGTCCTTACAAACCAGGGTTTTTATATATTACGATTATATTGGAAACATTTTACTGATGTTATTTGTTTATACATTTAATACAATTCACATTTTGAAAATACAGTTTGTTAATATTAATCTATGTAAACAACAATTTTATATTGTTCTACTTATTTATAATAAGAAGTAACTCCTCTCAGTAGTTCTTCATCAACTTCAGTGGCCAAAAGGCAAACCCTCTAAGTTCCAATTTGAAAAATCAGGCTTTAGGCACTTGAAAAAAACTGAAGGAACATATGAGTATATAAGTATAAAGGACATTAACAAATTTATTATTTTCTTTTTTATTCCTCAAGGAACCTAAAAACATTTACTAGAATAACTTCATGTTTTTTCCCTCTAATTTAAGTAACTCCTCTTATCTTTCTTAAATCTCTTTAAACTTTAAACCATGTTATGCTTTTTTTATTGACTTGGCTTACTTTTTTCTTAAATTGTGGTAGTTCAAAGATTAACTAATGTAAGATCTCAAATGGACTTTATTAATACTAAGTTCAATCATTAGAAAGATTAATTTTGTTTTCTATATTCAAATAAATTATTTTTGGTGTCAAATTATTTTACCCAGTAAAATAATCCTATCACCTTTATACAGCTAATTTTAAGTGGATAAGTGAAATGTTTAAATATATCAGATAAAGTCAATTAAAATTTGTTTGATTTATTTTAATAGAGTAATTTTTATTTAATTATCATAAAATAATTCTGTTTGAATTAGGTAAATATTTCAAACCTAAGAATATTTAAAAATATACTTAAAGTTAGAATAAGACATCTAATTCTAAGACTTGCAAATTTGCTATTTTAGGTTTAATATTTCTATTCTCTCTCACCCACATCAGAAAGTATCATTAAAGATGAAAATTACTGTATCTCTACCAAAAAGTACAGAGGTTATTAATTTGCTTCCCCACCTATTATTAACATAATTGGCAACTCATAATGTCTATCTGTTTTAAAAAATCTTGCTGTTAAATCAAACACTGCACACTCACTGGGGTGATTAACATGCATTGAATTATTTTGTAAAGAATATATGCATGTCTAAATTACTTTTTCTATCACACATATGAATTTTAGTAACTATACCAGACTTATAACTATCTAAAAAAGACTGTTTTCACTATTTATGTATTTAATTCTCCTTATTTCTTAGACAGAATTTAACAGGTAGGTTCAGAAGAAAACAAACAAACTAACAAAACAAACAAACAAAACCAACAGTTTTCTTTTTGGCCCAGGTTCCCTTGATCTTAGTTATGGCCAAATGTCGAAGCCTTCGCCAGTGGATTATGAAGAGTAGTGACATATGCCTCTTCCAGGCCAATTTTAACAAAACTTGTCTCACACTCAACTCTCTCTTTGTAGTTCCCACTTCTTGCTAAATTGAGGGTGACTCTCAGGGAACTCTTGGCAGCCAACTTTAAAAGAAGCCTAGTCTCTGTCTCCTGAGTCACCGTATCCCTGAAGGACTCTTACCAATCAATCAGAATAGTGAAAAATAAATAAACATTTTGTGTTGACTGTTATTTTGGGGTTGTCTATTGTAAGAACCATAACTAATACAAATTCTAGTTTATCATCACATTAATTGTATCTGTTTCTTCGGAATTTTTGTGGTTTCAGTGGACATTATTTTATTAACCATTTAATCTAAAAATGTTTATGTAATGATCTTATCTAAATATTAGAGGCCCAGTGCATAAATTCATGCATGGGTGGGATCTGGTCGGCCCACTGAGATGGGTGCCCATCTGGTCGGGTCGGGGGAGGACTGCAGGAGGTTAGCCGGCCAGCCCTGCCCCCGATGGAGGTGATGAACTCCTTTAGCTTTTTCTTATCTGTGAAGCTCTTTATCTGGCCTTCAATTCTGAATGAGCTTTGCTGGGTAGAGAAGGGCGTGGCAAGAAATATTCAAAGTGAAGAAGAGCAGGGACTTGTAGCCAGGGTGACCTTCCTTATGAAAGAACACAGCTGCACCAGGGACGAGGGTTCGGTCAGTCAGGAGTGGAATTGTCAAGGCCTATTTGAGAGTTGCCAAAGCTGGAAGCATGATCTCCGAACAGTTAAAAGCACGTTCATGAAGAGACTAGAGGCCCAGTGCATGGAATTCATGCATGGGGGGGGTGGTCCCCTCAGCCCAGCCTGCACCCTCTCCAATTCGGGACCTCTTGGGGGATGTCCAACTGCTGGTTTAGGCCAGATCCCTCTCATAATACTGGACAGCTGGTTCCTAATTGCTCACCTGCTTGCCTGCCTGGTCACCCCTCACTGCCTCTGCATACCGGCCTGATTGCCCCCCCCCCCCGGCCTGGTCACCCCTAACTGCCCCCCGCTGGCTTGGTCACCCCTTACTGCCCCTCCCTGCTGGCCTGGTTGCCCCCAACTGCCCCCCTCTGCCAGCCTGGTTGCCCCAACTGCCTCCCCTGCCAGCCTAATTGCCCCCAACTGCCTCCTCTGATGGCCTGGTTGCCCCCAACTGCACCCCCCCCAACCTGTTTGCCCCTAACAGCCATCCCCTCCCCCTCGCTGGCCTGATCACCTCTTACTGCCTCCCCTGCCAGCCTGGTTGCCCCATGCAGCCTGCTTGTTCAGTAGTTTGGGCATTCCTCACTACCCCCCCTGCCATCCTGGTTTTAGGCAGCCAACTTGTGAGGGCATGATGGTCAATTTGCATATTACCTCTTTATTATATAGGATGTTATGGGTTCTCTTTCATCAAAAAGCCCACCCATATCTGTGCTACACCAACAGGGTTGCTTTAACACTGAAGCCTCCATCCGCAAGCCCTGAGGCACTGAGCTGGTGGGAGGTTGAAAGTGGCTGTGTAGATGAGGCCGGTGCCAGGTGACCTGGCAGGTGTCAGCGGCTCGGCCATCTGAGCCCAGGCATCGGGAGGCAGGCTCTGACATCACCACTGTGTGGAGGATTTGATGGCATCGGCAGTAGCTTTAGAGCTTGTTGCTATTTTGTTTTATTTTTATCTCCTTTTCCCTTTATAACTCTCAAGGTTGCGCGCGTTCAAGAGAGGAGCAGCCTTTGCAGCATCCTCAGCAGAGAGCAAGCCTTCGATCTAGGTTCACACGCAGCCGGACAGAGTCCTACTTAGAAACACATGTGGTTCTTGCATAATTTGTGCTATTACCAATAAAGAGGGTTTTAGATTCTGGCACGTAAATATGTTTCCTGCTTATTCACAAGGGCAGGGGGCCAAGCACAGTCACAGACACAGCCACAATTCTTCACTCACTCACAGGCCTCTGTCCAAGGGCAGCAATGCAGGCACTTTGCACATGGAGGTGGCCAGGGGGCAGGGTTGGGCAGCTAATGCAGAACACAGCCAACCATGGCCCTGCTTTTCCCAGACCTGTCTCAATTCCAATCTTCCTGCTCCGGGTCTATAGTCTTCCTCTTGAGGCAGATTCAGGCATCTGCAGGACATGATGTTTATCACACGCTGTTTCTCTGTGTGGTATGGTCAGCACAGGGTTCCTGAATCACACTTCCTTCAGCATTGTGGTGGTGGTGGGGAGAGGACAGCATGAAGGTGCGAACACAACCCATGTGGACTCCTTGTTGAGTGTCTTCTGTATACCTTCTGTATACCTGGCAGGCACCTCCCCTCAGAAGGGGTGCTGACAGCTCAGTGGCGTGCTCCCTGTGTCTGCAACCAGTGGGGGATGGGAGGACGATTGGGACGGGGCTGGCCAGGGGGAGGGGCCACAGGAGGTTGTTGGGGATATTGGCCTGGACCAGGCTGGTTGCTTGCCGCAGTGCATATCATAGCCACCAGTTGTTCCGGTTGTTCTGGTCTTCCTCCGTAATGGTTGCTGGGCTTTTATATATATAGATAGAGATAGAAGGAACAAGTTTGATTGTGGGTATAATCATTGTTGAAGTGGTGGGTGTAGCTATGATTTTTATTTTCCTTGTATTTTGACAAAAAATGGATTTTAATAGAGGAACACAAGAAAAGCAAACCAATATTTACTGAACATCTATTTTGTAAAGCTACAATGTGCCATTTGATTTGCCTGTTATTTTAAATTGATGACCTCTTTCCAGTCTCCTAGAATCAACTTAAGAAACTGAGGTTTAGAAACATAAAATACATTGTAAATGGATGTGCTAAAACTGGAACTCTGATATACCCAAGTTCTAATTCCAGTATTATTACTTTTGTTCTAAAAATAGAAAAGTTAGGATATGTAATTTCACTGTTATTTTATGAAATTTTGAATGTATTATGATGCTTGTACTTTTAATTTTTTATTGTTTTTCTGTTTTAACAAACATAAAAGAGTCATAGACATTTTCTTTTTCTTATAATATTTGTAAGGTACCTTTCTCTTAAATATCTTGCTGCTTTCTGCTAAGCTTGACTGTTTTTAATTGCTGGCTGTCATCATTCAGCTGGTAAACAGTTTCAGCATCATTTAGCTTGGCAAGCATTTGTTTTGTTTTTTGAGGAGGGGTGCATAAAACATAGAATTTGTAGAGCTCATTTTGTAAAATTATGCATTCATATTGATTTGCATTACTCATATTTAATTTGCATATATCACAAGAACCTGAAAACATATATTTGATATATTCTGAACATCAGAAGATAGATTTTAGTGATTATTTTAAAAGCTTTATTAATATGCACATAAGTAATATATTCTATGCACAGAATAAAATCTCAGGGAAGATTCACTAAAGAGAATATTGGTATTCAGTATCTATGTCTAATTCCTTTTTTGCACTTACTGTCTAGTCAGCCATTTACATCTGAAGATGTTATTGTTTACACATAAGAGAAGAGATACTCAAATATTTGACAGTAATTCTGAAATTCATATGGGAGCCCTAAGTACCTTAATGTTAGAGTCTATCCTTAATTTCCTACCCCATATTCTTCCCATTTCCATTTAGAAATATTAGCTCATTCACTAAACAAGGTAAATGCTTCAAAGTTTGACACCAATCCTTACTAATGACTTCAATTGGGTATTGGAGTCCACTTGAATTGATGTTTTCTTAGTGTTGACAGTACGAAGATTACAGGCCTGGCTGAGGAATTCTCAAGTAGGTCATGCTTCTTCTGCATCTGTTTCAGATGCTCTGTCATAATTAGGAAACAAAGAGAGAAGAGCAGGCTCAGCAAAATGAACAAACTAATTAAAAAGCAAATGTAGAGATGATTTCCCCATACATGTGAAGTAACCAAGTTCCTTTTAAAAGTGCAACTTTTGAATGAGAACATCCTATATAATAAAAGGGTAATATGCAAATTGTCCCTAATGGTGGAACAACCAGAACGATCACTGGACCAGTCACTATGAGGCGCACTGACCATCTCTTGGTCCCTTTACTAGGTCGGCAGGCTCTGATCACCCAATGGTGAATGGGGAACTAGGGGTGGGTGGCAGGGGATGGGGATGGTGTCAGGTCAAGGCCCCCGCCCCACCAGTCACCTCACACACAGAGGGCGACCCATGGCAGAGGCAGGGTCGGCGAGCAGGTGGGAACAGCCAACCTCTCGGTCCCATCCCCCGGCTGTCAGGCACTCATCACCCGATGGCAAATGAGAAACCAGGGGTGGGTGGTGGCAGGGGGGTGGGGCTTGCTGCGGACAGCCGGGAAGATGGCCCTGATCGCAGACCAAGCCTAGGGACCATCCATACCCATGCACAAATTTTGTGTGCCGGGCCTCTAGTGAAAGTATAAGACAACCGATTGTTAACATTTAACACATGATCTTGGGTTTTTATTGTCTGACTATTTTGGAGAAAACTTTAAGGCAATCTCATTCTCATGGAGAATTTGCTTATTGTACATTTAGACAAAATTGAAAGTTACTAGTGATGATAACTACTTAAAACAGAAAAGAAATCACTTTGGACATGTACACATCCTGAGAAAATGTTATGCTTCAAAATAAACCAGTCTTTGTGATCAATCATATTATGAAAAGACCAGCAACTAAATTAGGAAATGCTATTCAATTAAACAATTCAAGAAATACTTAATGAATAGTCAGTTTCATAGTGTGCCTTTCAATATACTATAGCTATACATCACCTTTTATTTCAGGAAATGTTTAACCTATTAGCTAAATGCTTTTCAAGAAACACAAATATGTATGTTGTATCGTCTTTAATTATGCTCTGCTTTTATAGCTTCCTTTCAAATCACTTTTTACTTTGAAATTTTAATAAGGTAATTTTCACTTTACCTTCTCTAGCTTACTAACTGTAATTTTTAAGTGTACATTTTGTTCTTATTTCCCCCTATCTTAGCCTTTATTTCTAAAATAGTTTTTAATTTTTAAAAATATTTTCTGATTTTTGTCAGTTTTCTCTTTTTTTCCAGTGTTTTATTATGTACATATCTAATTTCCAAGCAATCTTTTCTATTTTTTTTATTCATTTGAGGTCTATACTGTTATATTAGTTTATTTTACTTTATTAAAATTTTAAATAATGGTTTCATATCATTTGTATTCTCAATTTTCAAATGTTTTTATCTTGAAAAAAATTGATTTACTTTTATTTTTCTCAGAATAACTTTGAATAAATTCTTTTTGTTTCCCATATTTGATTTACATTAGTTTTCTGTGAAAGCGGTGGTAAAGCCAGAGTGGCTTTCAAAGTTTCATAATTTTATTGTTTTTGCATCTATTATTGCCATAAACCACTCAAAATGCAATCTTTCTTAATATCCACTTAAAGATCTATTAGCCTTATACTCATTCAGAATAGTGTTGTTTTCTGATCTCCAGATCTTCCTAAAGCTCTATGGTTATTGCATTTCAAAATGTACTCTCACATTCATAGCTTTTATTTTAGTGTCCTTATACTTTATACTGTCTGCTTTCTTTCTACCCCTTTCACTTTCTAAATTAATCTCCTTTTTTTTCCACTTTTGTTTTTTTTTTATTTTGTTTTTGTTTTTTTTCCTGGTAAAAGCAGGAATAAATGGTGTGGAGGATTTAGTCTTGTTTAGGAGAGTGGACCCTGAGTCAACTATCTAGAGGTCCTGCTGAGTCTAGAGTGATGGATAATGATGTGTGTTTTTTTAAATATATACATTTTATTAATATAGAAACTACATTAGCTTAGACATGTCATTCAAACTATGAACTTTAGTTTCTTTATCTAAAAGGTGACTATAATATCTATCATAAAGAAGCTTACTAATAAGTATTTATAATGGTATTACCTGGCACATAAAATGTGCTTGATCTCTCTACATAAAAGCCTAATATGCAAAGTGTCCCCTTGGGAATTTGACCTGCTGGGAGTTCCACCGCTCACTATGATGTGCGCTGACCACCACGGGGCAGTGTGGAATGAAGGGAAGCCTAGGCGGTAGCCAGCAGCCAAGGAAGGGAGGCCCCGGTCAGGCAGCTGGCAGCCGCTAGAGACCCTACCCATGCATGAATTTCATGCATGGGCCTCTAGTATTATATAATTATACATTTGTCCTTTTTTATTTTATACCAATTTTTAAGCCATAACTCAAATTATGTGGAAATAGTGGGTTCTTTATATGAATAGGCATGGTATTTTATTTTTATGCAATTATTTATTTTCCAGATTAGAGCCTTCAGGGACCATAGATCTTGTTAATTATGTATTTAAAAGCAGAAATCTATGTTGTAGACTGAAAGATAGAACAAGGTGAACCTTTTGGATTATAAACATGATATTCATCAAATTATATACCCAGAAACTTAATAATTGAATTGCTAAATTAATTCAGCATCTGTATTGTAAAAACATTTTGAAAGAGTAACTTTTTAGGTCACAAAAGAATCAAACAATTCAAGAAATGTTTACTGACTCTCCTAATAAATATTAAGCATTATCATCATAAGACTGCATATAAAAATAACAAATTTATTTTCTAACTCAAATTTATTAACCCCTTTGTCAGCCTAGTTAGGGAATTTCCAAGCAGAAATGGTAATATAAGATGTAGTAGCTTTCACACTGAAAGCCACTCAGGGCCCTGTTGTAATGCTAGCATCAATTTTTAATAGAATTTTCCACTATTGTGAGATGTATAGCAAATGACCCACTAATATATTTCCAAGAGCAGTTTCAATACAATAATTCATAGGTAATATCGATGTATATGTTACTTCACATTTCTTTGCATGATAATACTATTTATTCTGTTAAACCAATTACATGGCTTGGGAACAAAGGTACTATGAGTGGGAGAAAGCTGTGGGAATACTGTCAGTATGAAAAACTGATTTGATTGTGTAATAATTAATTTATTAGTCTGGAGGGCCAAAACAAATAATGCAGAAAATTTGTCAGAAGGTATTATATATGCCACAGCACAAATACTTTCTTTAATTACCAATTTTTCTACCATGTTCATCGAGTCATTTCTCCCTTTTAAAAAAATACAGTTCTTTTTAGACCTCAGTCTTCATTACATTTTTAAAATATAAATAACATCTAGTTATTTGAAATATAATGACTTTCAATTTATTTTACCTCTTTACTATGTTTTCTTAAAAATTTTCCATTGACTAAAATTTTGAATGCACAGCTTTGTATTTGCTGCCATTAGGCTACAAGAAAGTATATCTGCATTTGTCACACACACACGTACACACACATGCTTTGAAATCTAAGTTCATATTTATGCAGGATGACTAGTAATTGCTGTGTCTGTTCAGACAAAAAATGTTACTGACAGATATTTCCTAGTTCGACATACACTAAATTTCCATCATTACATAGCACCTATTGTGATTAAAACTATACTTGAGAAGCACAGAATGTTGCAAGAATTCTAGGAGAAATTAGGAGAACAAAATATAATTATTATTATCATCATTATTTTTTGCCAATAACTATGTGATCCAGAACAGTTTTTTGTTTGTTTTTGCTTCAGTCAGACAGCAGTGTTCAAATCATCGAAAATAATAGAGTTGGAATAAATGATCACAAAGAGTTATTCAATCCACAATTATTTTCATCTTTATTGAGAAGTTGTTTTGACGTATTGCATGGTGTCATAATTTCTCATTATAACTTCCTCTGAGTATAGAAGACTTAGGGTTACAAAACAGAAATCTTTAAAATATTAATATATAAATATAAGTGCCTAGTATTAACTACTCTCCAAGGAGGAAAACTCAGTATATAGATGTTGAGGTTTTTTTAAAGTTCTGTTGTTTTCTGTAGATAAATTGTTAGGTACTAAAATTTTATTCCCACATAATATTGAAAGAGCCCACATAGACTTTGTCTAATTAAATTATGTTTAAAGTCTAGTGTCCAGTTCTATTTCATTAGAGATTCAACATCTATTTCAAATTAAACTATTTTAATAGACAGAATAGAAAGAGAGATCTACACTGTTTACCAGCTACTCACACAGAGAGCAATTATTTTTAAAAAGTACTTGCTATAAAAGAAAAAGAATCTTTTACCAGTTCCTTCCATTCTATCATTTTAATCGGTAAATGAACTAACAGAATGGCAGGTCTAGAATCAGACTAATAGTTTCAAGATACTTTTAACTTCGTGTGTAATTTCCTTCTCTCTTTGTTGTTTACTGATGCACATGCTGATGGTTCATTTTGCCAGAAGCATAATGTAAGCATGAAATTAAATGTTATGCTAAAACTAGGCAATTGGACTGTGGATGTTGATTTATTTCTTTCAGTGTTTGAATGACCAGAGAACTGATAATTCTAACTAATATGTAGATTAACCCAGACAATGGAATATTGGCAAAGTTATTCATTAATCAGTCTGCCTGCAGGACTTACTTGTCTTAAGTATTACATAGTGATCTATTTTTTTTAAATGGAGTCTATTTTGTAATTGAAATAACTAAATCTGGATAAAGTGAACAGTGAAGGTATCTCTGGTTATCCTTTCCTTTATCCAACTCTAGTTAGGAAATTAATAATTAGACCACAAGTATTCATTAGAGCATTAATTAATAATTAGTAGACAAGTAATAAAAGCTTCTTGAGAAAACAATGGTTTGAAATTATTAATTTAAAAAAATTAACTTTATAGTTGAAAGTATTATAGATGTCCCCTTCTTTTCCCTATTGACCTCTCTTAGCCCTCACCCACCTCCCTCCCCAGGCCTTCACCACACTATTGTTTGTGTCCATGGGTTATGCATATATATATATATATATATATACAAGTTCTTTACCTTTTGAGACAGCATGGAGGGACCTGGAGAGCATTATGCTAAGCAAAATAAGTCAGAGAAAGACAGATATCGCATGATCTCGCACATATGTAGAATCTAAAAAACAAAATAAACTGATAAACAAATTAGATCCAGAGACATGGAAGCATGGAACAGATTAAAGTGGGGGTGAGTGGGAAGAGATTAACTGAAATTATTAATTTACATTTGATTGTAGAGAAAGCAACAATATAGAATCTGAAAGACAATCTACAAATCACACTTTAAAATTGTTACCAAGTTCAGCATCCAGTTTTGACATTTAATCAGAGTGTAAAGAACTTATAGAGGATATAAAAAGAACAGTCATATGCAAATTAGGAAATGAAACTTCTTGAAAATGTATATTAACTAATTCTAATTAACTCTTTCATGCAAAAAAGCATATTCAGCCCTAGCTGGTTTGGCTCAGTGGATAGAGCGTCAGCCTGCGGACTCAAGGGTCCAGGGTTCGATTCTGGTCAAGGGCACATACCCGGGTTGCAGGCTCGATCCCCAGTAGGCGGCATTCAGGAGGCAGCTGATCAATGATTCTCTCTCATCATTGATGTTTCTATCTCTCTCTTCCTCTTCCTTCCTCTCTGAAACCAATAAAAATATATTTTAAAAAAAGCATATTCAGTTTAAAATATGACATACCTGTCTTCTTTGTGGATAATTACATAAGCGTCTAACAAGTAAAATATATAATTCCTAATTGCATATCTCAGATTTGTATAATTCTGAATCTGTCCACATCTGACCCAATCTCCACATCAGGATTTAGAACAGTATAAAGTCTTGCCTCTTTGAATTGAGGATTAAGAGCCCCAATGCAATTTGTATTCCATTGTAATAATGGTTTCAAGGCCCAAATAAAGCAGCTATTATCATTTACTAAATTTAAAAACTACTGAGTCTGATTTCTCAGTTTCTCAAATTACCCTTGCTTTCCTGTATAGAAAAAAACCTGAAGATAGAGTCCTAATTTTGTTAAGTCAGCATAAATAGGAGTGAAACAAGACCATGTGGCTATAAACAGCCTACTGATCAAAAATAAACTGCCTATCATTTTCAATTTTAACTATAGTTATGTCTTCATATTCTTACCATTTTGAGTCAAGAGATATACTTAGAATGAGGAGATAGGATTACTAATTGTAGAATGGGATTCTCCAACTCTGCTTATGCTTTATTTATGTTGGTTTTGGAATTGTCCATCTTTATGTTCATATCTAATTAAGAATTTATTGATCATATTTATATATCTACATCTCAACTGATATTCTTCTTTAGGTAATTATCTGTCCTTTTGTTATTGTCCAGAATTTTAATATTCAAAACATGGGCATATTCTACCTAAAATATCTAGGATTTCTTCCTCAGTGATTCCATTATTGCAGCCATTGCATAAATTGTGGCAAAACATAAAATCCTGGAGGAATTTGAGCTTTAACACTACTTGAACACGGACATATTAAATATATTGTCTCTGTAAAATGCTCTGTCTGTGAAGTCATTCTACAAAATTTCTTTTGCAGTGGTAATGAGATGAGTTTATAGAAATCCTTTGATTTAGACTGGGAAATGTGCCTTATGGGGTTCAGGTTTTATTTTCACATTGAAACATTTCTCAGTACATATTAAAATTTGGTAATTCAAATTCTTGGGATATTTCTTAAGTAAATCACTTTAGAATTCCTCTACAATTAAGCTACAAAGATCCTCCTTATGCTGTAGATTATGAGTGAGAAATGATAAAAAAATTAAAATGTGCAACAGTAGGAAAAACTACTGTTTATAGTTTATAAATATCTATTAATGAAATACTATAAGATTATTAAATGTTAAAAAGCAACCTTGAAAATATAGTCTGTTATTAAGTGATCATATTCTTTAACTAATAATACAATTTTATTGATACAAAGTACATAAGCGTACAATGGCTGAAAGTACATAAAATATCTATCTTTGCATGACAACTTTAATCATAGAATTTGGGATAATTGATTATATGCCAGTTACCCATCCCACACTTAAGAGATTAACAGTGTTTACTTCCTTTCTTTAGAATGCTTGCTCTTGGGGAAGCCAGACACCATGGCCACATCATACTGTGAGGAAATTAAACTAGCCATGGGCATAGTCTACAGGGACAGAGAAAGTGACAGAGAGAGAGGGAGAGTAGAAGGTGGACCGTGAGAGAGAAAAGGAAAAAGACAGTGAGAGACACCTGATTATTTCTCACTTCTTCACCTGGGGCTTAAGATGGTGTGAGTGAAGTAGCCTTCAGGTACTCTAGACCCATCCACTGTTAATTGCAACTGTATGAGGATCCCCAAAGTAGAATAATCCTGCTGGGCTTGGCAACCCACAGAAGTGTGAGACATAATGATAAATTATTGTTTTAAGTCTTTAAGCTTTGGCTTGGCTTGTTGTATAACGAATAGATAACTAGACCAAAGCCTCTCCTGTGATTTTCTTCTCATTTTCTGTTCTTTCTAAATTTCCATAAATAAAGTATATATTTACTAATATAAAAATATCTATTATTCAACATATCTTTTTAGTTGAAGTATTAGATTTAATAGTTGATTGTTATAATATAATATTGCTTCATTTTAGTTTTTAAGTGTAACTCTGCCAAGCTTACTCCATGTCAGTTTTCTGTGTGAACAACTGGTCTCATCATATCAGACATAACTCAGTTCTGATATAACTTTACCTCTATTGTAAGTGATGGGTTAAGGTTCTAGTGTTGACATCTCTCTGATTAAAAGATTAAATTGATGTCTAATTTTACTGTTTAATATTAATGGATGGATTAAAACAGTGTCACTGATTTAAAAGGCAGTGAAATAAGCTATTTTTTTTAAAGAACTAATCCTGTACCAGGCACTCTTCTAAGTACATTAAATGGATTTAATTACCATAGTAATTTTTTAACATAAGAACTATTATCATATTCATCTTATAGACCAAAAACTGGAAGCCAAGAGAAAAAAGGAACTTGCACAAGATCACACAGCTTACAGGTGGAGTTATCAAAGCAGCACCAGGGTGCAGATTTTGTATACCTACTGGTAGCTGGCCAGGGTTTACAGACCCTTTGAAGCCTCTGTGTCTTAGTTTACTCATCTTTAAAATGGGGTAAATAATAATAATAATGTATCTCACAAGTTCAATGTGAAGAATGAGATCTCAGTAGGAATCTAAATTTAACTAGCAGATTTATCCTCATATTATTGCTGAGAGAGTTAAATTAGTTAATAAAAATAAAACATTTGGAAAAGAGTCTAGCAGTGCATAAACATTCACTAAATGTGAAAAGATCATGAGAAAAATGCTTCAAAACAGAAATGTCCAGATGAGGACAATAGTACTTCAATGATCGCATCTCTTAAGTAAATGCAAGATAATGGAAAGGGGAAAATAATTGGATTTGTAATAGGAATAACTGAGCCCCAGATCAACCAGTCAAACTTCTTGAGGAATTCATTTCTCTTTTAACTTGTTTCTTCATGTATAAACAAGAATTAATATCTACCTTCTCTACCTCAGAGATTAACTAAGCAGACTATGTATGTACATATATGTACATATGTATTATAACAAAGATAATGTGACCATCACAAATATTTAAAATAAATATAGTAGCCAAAACCGGTTTGGCTCAGTGGATAGAGCGTCAGCCTGCGGACTGAAGGGTCCCAGGTTCGATTCCGGTCAAGGGCATGTGACTTGGTTGCGGGCACATCCCCAGTGGGAGGTGTGCAGGAGGCAGCTGATCGATGTTTCTCTCTCATCGATGTTTCTAACTCTCTATCCCTCTTCCTTCCTCTCTGTAAAAAATCAATAAAATAAAAAAAAAAAAGTGCTGCCTGAGGGCTGACCACCTGTTTAAAAAAATAAATAAATAAAATAAAATAAAATAAATATAGTATAACATTCTAAATGCAACATGGATAAAATACAAATGTGGTTTCTATAATTTACAAAGTAATTAAAATATAAATACATATAATTATGTTTATAATTTATATTATACTACATTATATATGGGTTATTTTGAAAGTAAATGTATTATGCCATTAATGATTTTATAATTATATTTATATATATGGAATATTCCTAAGGCATAAACTGCTATAGAAATCTAAGGAATCCTTATTAGTTTTTACTGTGAATTTGAAGGAGTCAATTATTTTTACTCAGGAGAATACCTGAGAGGTTTCCAACCAGAAAGTAAAATTGGTTATGTAGATTTAAAAAAAAAGTTAAATTTAAATAATACCCCTTTCCCAAAATGTTTACCAGTAGATTCCTTTATGTGCTTATAATTACCAGCATAGAAAACTGCAGGGTATATGAGGCCCTATTGTATTCATTTTCAAGGACAACCATCTCTTAGAGCAAGCATGTCAAATTCGTGGCCCGCAGGCCTCATGTGGCCCACAATGAATATTTTTGCGACCCAGCCAATATAACAGTATGTAAGAAACATTTTAATAAAAATTTCATAACTTAATTTTTACATTATCTTGTTATACATAGTTATTAATAAGGAACTACAATGTTTGCTAATGACTGATTATTATAATTGTGTTGCATTCATTTCCCTTATGCACCTTACATGCAGGTGCACCATTTCTCTCCACTAATACCAGCAGCGAATATTTTAGCAGCCGATTGCCATGTCATTAGTCTTGTACTGACTTGTTTGGTGTGTGCAACAGGAAATGTTTCGCTTTCAGAGAATAAGAAAAATAGCTTTATTTGCATTACGCTTATTCATTTGTGCAGTTATTCACTGTCTGGTAAGTTAATTTTCAAGAAAAAATATGATTTTTTATTAAAATGTTCTATTATTTTATGTTAATGATTACTCATTTATTTCAGCCTTTTGTATTCAGCACGTCTCTATCGAAATAAAACTATGTTTCTATGAAAATTGAAGCTTTTGTTTTTTTGCGTTGTATGTAAACTTAAACCTTGTTTATTTGGTTTGTGTTAGTTTTTGAGTTTGACATACTTGGGAGTTTAGGGGGATATCATTATTAGGAATGAATGGAATGTTTCCAGGATGAAGTCAAGACCCTTAGGTTAGCCCAATGATAAAATATTATATTTTGCTTACAAGTTTTATAGTGCTACAATAAACTTATTTGGTATACTTTTTCCTAGTCATTTTTTTTCTCCTACATAGACTTGTAATTTGGTCACCTAAATTTTTAATTAACCTACAAATTTTGAAAACAAGACCCAATAGTTATTGATAAGAGTCCAGCACAGTAAATAGTACCTCAAATATAAAATTCAACTTTTTATACCAATTCTCTAAAAACTCACCTTCTTAGTTTTATTGGAAGTGAGGATTGCTATAAGCACTTTATTAGAAAAAAGGAATCTAAATATGCAGAGTGTGGGGAAAAAGAGTCAGGATGAAGTCAATACATGATGGTGGAAGGAGCTGATTGCCAGGTAACCGGAACTTTGTTCCTACCAGCTCATTATTAGAAAAGCAATCTTATATTATTACTCAAAACTCTTATCTCTGGTTTCCACATTTATCCAAAACTGTTTTTTACATTATTTTTTCCAAAAACATTTATTGAATGACAATCTTTGCAAGTTTTAGAAATGAAGGTATGGAGTTTCCCCAGAATATTGAAAGCAAATGTGTACACACGGCCTATTGCAGAAGACAGAACGCCTTTCATTGTAAATAAGCACAACGCTGCAGGGGAAGAGCTTCATTCCCATTGGAGAATGTTTCAAGCGGAAGTGCCTTTCAGCTGACCCGGAAGAAGAGGCCATGATTTGTTTTTAGATAGAGATGATGACCTCGCTCTAGGTGTAGTGAAGAGCCGGAGCGAAGGCCTAGTGGGGAGAAAAGCACAGGGAGTTGAGGATACAGAGGGGAGTCTGCAAAGGCCAAAGCAGAGAGGAAGAATGTTATCAATATTTTGGGGGAGGGGGTATATGGAAATAGTAAGTAGAACATAGGAAGGGTTGATGACTACACAAAAATAACAGATTTTCAAATAAGTTAACAAGTCCCATTTTGTATGTGAAGCCTTCACTGAACACAGTTAATTGGAAACAACCAGTTTATTAATGCTGATACAGAGCCCTGCATATAGGCCTCTCACCAATTGGGAAAGAAAATCAATCACACTAAGTGATGTTGTTCAGAACTTGAAGCAAATGAGTATTTTAGTAACTATCAATAAATACATTAACTTATTTTTAAAGCAAATATGCTTACATTTCACTGTTACCTTTAAAAGAATAGAACTTCATATGTATAATATGGAGCGAACATTAAAATAATCATTTAAAATAGAACGAATAAGTTCTATAAATGATATAAAATTTAATTTGCATATTATTTTCCAATGGCTTCATGAAAAAATTAAAGAAAATAAAACATATCTCTAATTTAGAATATTTTTGATAAAGTAATACCTATCAGAAGATATCACCTTTCAGAAATAATATAGCTTGACTAATATAGGGTGTCCCAAAAAATGTATACACATACTTTGAATAAACATAAACACAATGTTTATTAAAATACATTTTATTTTCAAAGTTGAGCTATCAGCTGTTAAAATATATATACATGTTGGGGGACATCTTGTATATATTGTAATCCATCATAAATGCATTGCAATTGTAAATGTCTAGACACTGCAAAGTATAAAGCAGTTGCTTGTGTCTAGTTAAGTGAATATATAACATCAATATTCTAAAGGATACTAAATGAGACCTACATATACATATCTATGAAATTAAGGTATCTATTTCTAATGTATGGTTACAATTGCAGGAAAGAAGTAAATGGACTGGGGAGGATGAGGACTTATGACATTATGTTATCTATAATATTTAACAATGGTTCACACAGGGAAAAAGACAAAACAGCCCAGCCAGTATGGCTCAGTGGTTGACAGTCCACCCAGGAACCAGGAGGTGACAGGTCCCATTCCTAGTCAGGGCCCAGGTTGTAGGCTTGATCCCTAATAGGGGGCATGCAGGATGCAGCCCAATCAAAGATTCTCTCTCATCACTGATCTTTCTTTCCCTCTCCCCTTCTCTCTCTGAAATCAATAAAAAAACACCTACTAAAAACAAACAAACAAACAAAAGAACATTTAGTAATGATACTTTGTGATTTTTGTTGTTGTAATTTTCTTTTGTCTTACTTCTAATGATGCTTTATGCTGGCAGACAGAGAACGCCAATGAAACTACTAGGGCTGATGCCTTTGCATAATAACAAAACATGGTTCATTACAGATAGGTTGTTATGACAGTGGAAAACAAGCACCTTCCAGGAAGCTAAGTATTGTTAATTACATTTTGAAACTGCTTACAGTATGTCTGTGCAATGGAACTATAAAAAACAAATGGTAGGTAGAAATGGTTGCTTAGATGTCAGAGAAACATATTAAAATACCCCTACTATAACAAATATGCTCATCCAAAATATGAGAAATATACCTTTGTTCATTTATAATTTCTGTGTTTGGTGTGAAAACTTTGTTTAAACACCAAGAGTGTTCTAAGAACAACCTCAGAAGAATCGAAGTAGAAAATATACCCTAAGTGATAATCTACTGAATTTAAGAACTATGAGAGCAGCCCTGATTCACAAGCATTTCTCTGTTCAAATTTAATTACTTTCACTCTTCTTCACCCATAGACTTTATAATAAATTTGCTCTTTAGAGGAAGGATTTATAGTTCTTGTCAAAGTAAATTATAATAAAGTATTTCTCTTTTCAAATTTTCCTCTATACTTTCACTGAGTTAATTATTCCAGATTATGCCCTTTACTTTTGACATTTCCTTAATAGATTATTTTATAAACAACAAATTACTGAATTTTATTGTCTTTTTCTGGCCTCATTTTGGCTTTTTTTTTCTTCTGCAAATTCCAAATAATTTATCTCCTGTCTTTCTTCCCAAGAGTATACTTATTTTCATAGCAGTCTCTTGTAATCTGGTCTGTACATAATAGTCCTTAAAATAAAATTCAACCACATGTATTGAGTTCAGAATATAAAGAATTTGGAAATCATAATTTCTATCCTTACAGCAAGAACAGAAAAAGTGGACAAACTAAAAATCAATGACTCAGTTTGTACTCATAAGAAAATGGATAGCCGGATTGGCGGGGCTCAGTGGTTGAGATTCGACCTATGAACCAGGAGGTCAAGGTTCGATTCCCAGCCAGAAAACATGCCCAGGTTGCAGGCTCAAAGGTTGCGGGCTCAATCCCCACTGGGGGCATGTGTTCAATAGGCAGCCAATCAGTGATTCTCTCTCATCATTGATGTTTCTATCTCTCGTTCCCTCTCCTTTCCGCTCTGAAGTATATATATACACACACACACACACACACACACACACACACACACACACACACACTAGAGGCCCATTGCACGATATTCGTGCAAGAATAGGCCTTCCTTCCCCTGGCTTCACTCCCAGCTGCCTGCGGCCGCCCGGGAGCTAACAAGTCCCTGCTCCCAACTCACCTGGAAGCTGGCAAGTCGCTGCTCCCCTGCTGCCCGGGAGCCTGCAAGTCCCGGCTCCAGGCTTCCCGGCCACCTGTAGCCGGCACATCCTCGCTTCTGTCTGGAGCACCACTCCAGTAGCTCCCTCTGCTGCCCCCTTCCCCTCATAACAGGCTTCACGCAGCTGCATGCCTGCATATGCAAATTAACCTCCATCTTTGTTGGGTTAATTTGCATGTTAACTCTGATTGGCTGTGGGTGTAGTGGAGTGATGGTTAATTGGCATGTTTCTCTTTTATTAGGTAAGATGATATCTTGGGCAATCCACCTTTGCAAACTCATGAAAGATAGGTGAATCCAGAAAGTCAAAATATGCTTAGCTGAAGGAAAATCCAATTAAATGATAAAATTAACAAATTTATGGAGGCTGAATGTGAAAACCGTAGAATGAGAAACTGCTTCAGGCATATTGCAGGTTAGTTTCCAGACCACTGCAATAAAGTGAGTCATAATCATTTTGCTGGTGGATAGTCTTGCCTTCAATTTGTAAAAAAAAATAAATAAATAAATAACATTGTGGTGTACAATCAAGTGAAGCATAATAAAATGAGATATGCCAATATAGAATGGAGCAGAATAATTATTTGATGTAATAATGGCTGAAATATATTCCAATTAATGACAGGCACCAAACCACAGAACCAAGAAGCTCAGAGAACAGTCAGCAGGCTAAACACCAAAACTATATGTACTCAGACATATTGTACTCAAATTGTAGCAGACCAAATGAAAGAGGAAATCTTGAAAGAAGCCAGAGGAAAAATATACCTTACAAAACAAGGAACAATGATGAAAATTAAAATAGACCTCTAATAAGAAACTATACAATCAAGAAGAACCTGAAGTGAAATATTTGATGTTTAAAAAATTGGATAATATCTATACCCAGAAAATTAACCTTCAAATGTGAAGGAGAAATATTGTTTAGTAGGCCAGGGAATTCCAGAATGATATGCTTAAAGTTACAAGAGACTATAACTTTATTATAAATAATGTATGAAACAATGTCACTGAAGAAGAGTGGGGGAAACTTGCTTGACTAAATAACTTTAGTACTGAGTGGAAGGCCTAAGAATAAAAGCAAAGGAAACTGTGCATAACACTGTACTCTAGTTAATAAGTTGTTTCCTATCAGTTAATAATTCTGAAACTACTCTACATGTATACCAGAATTGAACATCATGAATGATGGATGATTGGAGCCAACTTTCTCAGAGTTGGAGTGGGAGATTAAAGATAAGCAAAGAAAGAAAGCCAGACAACATTCCCTTTTGGTAATGGTTTAGCTTGAAAGCATCAGTATGAACTTACATTAATATAGGTACATTTGGACACGTCTAAATATTTATAGTTGTTCACATATCTTACCTTTCTCTGGGTGATAGAAGAGCCTAGAAACAATGACACATCAATGGCAAGGAACTGAATTAGGCTCCTAATATGACTTTTGGAGAAATGTCTGATTCTATAAGTATAGGTTATTAATAATCCCAAATTACAGATATGCAGACATCTGTAATAGTGTCAACAACAAAAAAATAAAGTTAAAAATAAAATTTATATAGAAAAAAAGAGCTAACCTTATTTTCACTTCTCAACTCATACTAGTCTTTTACCAAGCTTTATTCAGCTTTTTCATGACATGTGGCTTATTGATCCATAAAGCACTCACCATTTAATGAAAAAAAATTATATATTTCCCTTTTCAATACACACAGCATCCTCAAAGGGGTTTTTCTGGTATTTGAAGAGATTTCTGACAGAAACACTAGCACTGACATATGTAGTATATTACTGTTTCAGATTCTGCTGTGATTTATATTCACTTTAATTCAACCTTATTTTGATCTATGGTTAAAGTCTTAGAAATAAAATTCAATATTTTTCTTCAGATATATAATTTATTAACTACCTTCAAACTCAGGGCAAGTTATTTGTTGGACTTGAATGCTGTTACCCACAATCTTTTTGAATTGCTGTGATTTGTGACAGAAGGATTGAGCAAAGAAAAGGAGAAACAAAGAGACCGAGAAAGAAATGGACATGGACAACAGTGTGGTGATTGCTGAAGTGGGGAGGGATGTGGAGGAGGGTATAGGGGGAATAAATGGTGATAGAAAAAAATAAAGGGAAAAAAGAACTATTTTATTTCATAATACAGCCAAAGTAGAACTTTAAATTAAAAGTAAATTCATGAGAGAAAAAAATAATGCACTGTTTTGTATTCACAATTTATATTGAACTAGAAGCCTGGTGCATGAATTCATGCACCAATGGAGTCCCTCAGCCTGGCCTGCGGGATCAGGCTGAAACCAGCTCTCCAACATCCCCCGAGGGGTCCCAGATTGCGAGAGGGCACAGGCCAGGTCAAGGGACCCCACTGGTGCAGAATCAGGGCCATGGAGGGATGCGGGAGGGCACCAGAGTGTGTCCGGCCCAGCTTGCTCAGTCCCAGTAGGCCAGACCCCAGCAGCAAGTTAACCTACTTGTGGGAGCATCTGTCCCCTGGTAGTCAGTGCACATCATAGCAACTGGTGGACTGGTGACTCTCTGCCCCCTGGTGGTCAGTGCATGTCATAGCAAGTGGTTCAGTGGCCTTAGCATATCATTAGCATATTACATTTTGATTGGTTGAACAGATGACTAGACAACCAAACAATTAGCATATTAGGCTTTTATTATATAGGATGAGGACCACTTAGCAACACCCGCCGGGCTAATTTTTTATCCTTTTATTCATCCATTTGTATTCAGAGTTTGTATTTCTGACTTCTGCTGTTATTTTAATTCTGCAAATGCTTGTTTAATTACATTTAATTCATATCAGAATGGTGTGTCACACTTTTTTTCCTTAGCTTTGTTTTGAGAATTGTTTTGGTAAAAAATTATTGCTCGTGCTTTATTTTATCTTTATGGTAACTCTGATTGTTCAGTGTTCACATTTTGTTGTCATTATTGACTATTGTGTTGATTTTTCTGGAACTAATGGTAGGAAGATTCTGTAGGTGTGGAGTTTGGTAGTTTCCTTCATTTCTCAGTTAAAGAGCAACCATTCCTGTTGCTACATTCATGTCTTCAACAAATGGAAATTGATGGAATCTCTCTGGTCAAACATGTTATGATTCTTGGCTATTTTCTAATTCTAATAAGCCTCTGGTTTTCAGCCACTGCTTTATTTATCTTCACAACTGAGCCTGCAGGGAGCCCATTTCCAAGGATCCTCTTTGTCTCCAGAATTGATGCTTGAATGGCATGTCATCTTTGGTACCACACGTTTCTGGAATACATTCTATTTAACGCTCCATTAAGTGTTCTCTGTGCTTTCTTACCTTGGTTAGGGCTCCACCCTTTGAAGATGAACATCTTTAAATGTTATCTGTGATCATCCCTACTGAGACCCCACAGCATTCTGCTATGTTCATCACAGTTGCCTGTGCCCTCCTAAGTGTGGGCTCCACTTAAGTTCAAGCATTGAACACACTCTATGGTTTGGGGTAGTTATTTACCACTCAGATCAACAGAAGTGTATCAAAGTTTCTCTGTTCTAATTATGCTGGGAGTATTAACTATGGATGACTTTATTGATCTGTATTTTTTCCCTTAGAAGATTGTAGAGATTCCAATTTTAAAAGATGCCACTATCCTTGAGGTATTGGATGATTCTATATTTTGGAATGGAACAAAGTTGCCTTAGTTAAGAAAGAAATTTAAACTGCCAAGTCCTCCAGAGAAGGAGGACCATTATAATTTACAAATCAAAGTGTTACTGTTAGAATAATTCTCTCACTCAAAGGTCTTTCAACAGGCAGAATATGAAAATGAGAATGTTCTAAGCGATATAGGCAAGTATGCCCTGGAATCTAAGCATGATGAAATGAAAGAAGACGAAAGAGACTGGGGATGCTTTATTTTATCAAAAAGCAGAACTTGAATGACTCAAAATGCCTCATTGCCATAAAAAGAATTTTTAAATGCATTTGTGAGATGAGATACTATTTAAGGATCAATGAAGTCAGATATAAATATTTAGAATTGGCTTATAACCATCTTTCTATAATAGCACTTAACCAGTAAAATTCAGAAAGCATTTTAACAGCTGGAAAAGTTGCCCCAGGAATATTTCATGTTTTTCAAAGTACAATGCTGAACTAGAATGACGTAGCAAGTATGAATCTGCATGGGCTGCACTACACTGAGAGCCAAGGAATAGGCAAGCGCTGAGAACTGGGGGATAGTGAGGGGGCATTGCTTTGAGCTCACTGGAAGAAAAAGAAGACAAGCCTAACAGAGATACAGGAACAGTTTCAGCAGCTGCCACGTTTAACAGCAGGTGTAGAGTCCATGACAGCAAATCTGACTCACTCAGAGGCTAGTTTTGAGGAGGTAGAAAAGCACCTGCTGAATCTACAGGATTTATGTGAACGGTGTGAATGGAATGCTGCAAACATATGGTAGTTCTGTGTTTAATATTTTGAGGAACCTCCAATCTTCATTCATTCCCACCAAGAGTAAATGGGGTTCTCTTTTCTCTCCATTCCCACAATCACTTGCTATCCATTCTACTTCTAGGTATTCATATGAATAAGACAAAATCACTATCCTTAATAGACATTTGTATCATCATGCTCTTTGCAATATTATTTACAAGTCAAAGACATGGAAACAACCTAAATATCTATCAACAGATGAATGGATAAAGAAACACACACACACACACACACACACACAGAAGGTAGAATACTATTCAGCCATAAAAATAAAGAAATCCTGCCATTTTTTAACAACATGGATGGCTGTTAAGGGCATTTTGCTGAATGAAATAAGTCAGACAGAGAAAAGCAATAATGTCTGATCTTATTGAAATGTGAAATCTAAGAAAACAAACTCAAGAAAACAAATCAGATTTATGGTTGTCAGGGGAGGCAGAATTGAGCAAAGGTGCTCAAAAGGATCAAATGTTTAGTTACAAAAAAAATAAGTTCTCAGGATGCAACATACAGCATGAGGACTATCGCTCACGATATGGTTTTCTGTGTTTGAAAGTAGCTAAGAAAGTAGATTTTAAAATTTCTCACCACAAGGGAAAACATTTGTCACTATGTGAGGTTTTGGATGTTAGCTATACTTATTGTGGTAATCATTTCATGATATATATCTATATCAAATTATTATATTGTACACCTTATACAATACTGTCAATTATATCAATAAAAGCTGGGGGAAAACTTTAAAAAAGAAAGCTACAAAGATATGTAGTGGCAACAACTGGAAAATTACAAGCAAAATAAAAGAGGGAACTTGAAACCTTCAGAGCTGAAGTTGCAGAGCATACCCAGAAGGTCGTGGGAATGGAGGTACCCAGCATAAGAAGCTAAGGAAGTCTTCCAGATGACAAGGAGCAGTGAGACCAGGAGATCAGAGCAGTAACAGGTCACTAGCAATTCTTAAATCATTGGGGAAATCTCATTTAACGCTCTAATTCAACTCACTGGAAAGAACTGCCATTGTGTTTCTCTCAGATGTTCCTGAACACCCTCTTTTGGAGGGTACCATACATAGACTAACTTCTTTGGCTATAACTAAAATGGACATTGACAGGTATATCCTCTCCCTGGTTATTGGGAAGCCTCACAGGCTACTCAGCAATTGCTATTAAGATAAATACAAGAGTCACAAAATGCTTCAGACCAGGTATATACTCTCCTTGGCAACTCAATTCTCTCAAAATTTAAGTATTAAAACAAAAATAAAACCTAATCTGATCATTGCAGCAAGCACTCAAAAACTTTTTTTAAGCTTTCTTTTAGCCACCAAACCTAAGGCAAAAGAACATATTTAATATAGTTATATTTTCCCTCCCCACATTAAAATAAAAGATGTTTTATTATAATTTTAGCTTTCATATTTAGATGTATAATCTATTTCAAATTAATGTTTTAGATGATGTAAGATTGTAATCAAGATTCATTTTATTTTATATAAATATAGACCCTGAAATATTTATTAAAAAAGCAATAGAGCCGAAACCGGTTTGGCTTAGTGGATAGAGCGTCGGCCTGCGGACTGAGGGGTCCCGGGTTCGATTCCGGTCAAGGGCATGTACCTTGGTTGCGGGCACATCCCCAGTAGGGGGTGTGCAGGAGGTAGCTGACCGATGTTTCTCTCTCATCGATGTTTCTAACTCTCTATCCCTCTCCCTTCCTCTCTGTAAAAAATCAATAAAATATATTTTTTTAAAAAAAAGCAATAGATTACATAAATCAGGTTACTATCTATAATAATCCTATGTAATAAAGAGGTAATATGCAAATTAACCCTCACGCCCTCACAAGATGGCTGCCTACGACCAGGCCAGCAGGGGGGTTAGTGAGGGACAACCAAACAACTGAACAGCAGGCTGAGTGGGGTGACCAGGCTAGCAGGGGGGGGCAGTAAGGGGTGATCAGGCTGGCAGGGGTGGCAGTTAGGAGCAACCAGGCCGGCAGGGAAGGGGTAGTTAGGGGTGACCAGGCTGGCAGGAGGGGCAGTTAGGGACAATCAGGCTGGCATGCAGAGGCAGTGAGGGGCGATCAGGCCGATGGCAGGGGGAGTTAGGGGCAACCAGGCAGGCAGGCAGGTGAACGATTAAGAGCCAGCGGTCCAGGATTGTGAGAGGGATTTATAGCATGTGATCGTAGGATCAGGCCTATACAGGCAGTCGGACATCGCTCGAGGGGTCCCAAGTTGGAGAGGGTGCAGGCTGGGCTGAGGGACACACCCTCCCATGCATAAATTTCATGAACCGGGCCTCTAGTTCATAATATTTTGAAAATGAGAAGTTTTATAAAATATATGTAATCAATATTTTGATTTTTTTACAAAGGAAAATTAGTGATTATAAGATAAGCAACTTGCCCATAATAAAATTGCCAGTTAATTATTATATATATATATATATATATATATATATATATATATACACACACACACACACACACACACACATATATATACATATATATATATTTGAATCTACCTCATACACCTGGTACTAGTAAAATGCCTTCATTTTATTTATTTTTTCTTTTATTAAAATGTGGTTGGCTGCATGTTCTTATTAAAAAGAAAATATCCAAATTTTTAAAATTACCATACAACCTACATAAATCATTCATGATAAGGGAATCATACTATAGTGAGATACATAATATTACTTAATAAGATCCATTCATCTTGAAATTCTACAATGGAAAAGATTTACTTATGAGTCAATTAAATTTATCTTAAAAATGATTCTTCCCCAAAGTGTGCCATAACAAAAGATTTGCATGTTCACAAAAGACTACAGAGTCCATAACTTGTCTAATCTGAGTTTTAAAGGACTTGAAAGGATAGACTGGATAAAAATTACAATGCATTGAAATTAGTGGTTAGAATGACAAATAAACATATGGTTTGGAGGAACATAATTCACCAGGACTACAGGGAGACCACACTCCTCCAATAAGTGACTCAGTACTATCCTCATGGTTCATGGGAAAGTTAAAAAGAATAATCTAATGCTACAACATGTTACTTACCCTGAGATCTCTATCTGAATTTTTAATATTAATAAGTCTACATTATTGCATTAAATAGACTAAAGAATATTGTTTTGGAATAGACTTTATTCCTACTTGTTCTGTAATAAATCATAACTATCTGTTGTATATCAATGTGAGAGTATTTTCTATTGATACTTTGCTAGGTATAATTTATTTTTCAGTGATAAAGTGAACTAGTACATACATATTTATATTTATATCTATATATTTATATACGAAAAACAAATTTTATGGTTTTTAAGACTTTAGGTTGCCTTTATCCCCTCAAAAAGTGTAAAGATCATAGTCACTTTGCCAATGCATTATTTCTTACTTTGAGTCACTGAATTTCATTAATGCTTCTCCTAGGCTTTTCAAAGATTGTTTATATATTTTAGTGCTTTATAACATGAAATGACTTCAAAACTAGTAACTGTATTCTTGAAAGTAATTGAACAGCATATGTTTCATTTGCAGTTTCACTTAAGTGTGATTAATGTTTTCACTTGGGGGCTATTAAGCCCTTTGGGGGTTCTGGGTTGCTGAAATAATCTTTTACTGTATTATGTATTTTGCAATGGGCATTTCTTCCTTCCATTACTGGATTATGGGCCTGATCCTTAATGTCTGTTTGATAGAGTTGAATGGCAAGTTGCTTCCTACATTTTCACTTTAAATCTCTAAAGTTGAATTATGGTCTTAGTAAGTACATCAATATGAATATTAGACCAGGGTATGATGACTATGTTTCAAATGAGTTGTGTTCTTATAAATCAGGCATTATATGTGAGGGCAAATAATATGTATTTGAAGTTAATGTTTTCATGTACTACTTTGGTTCATAGGAGAAATAAAAAAGAAGTACAAAAAATAGACACATATCACATTGCCCAATCACCAAACAGAATAAAGGGCTAAGAGCTTCCATAGCCCTGGATGTTTAAAAATTACTAAGTTTGGAGATATCTCTTGTGTGACAATAAGTAATAAAAGCAACCAATTAGAGGCCAATGGGGAAAATGTACTGGAGAACAGAAATCCATGATTTACTAAGAAAATGAGAGAGAGAGAGAGAGAGAGAGAGAGAGAGAGAGACTAATTGGCCACCTCACTATAGTAGCAAAATCACCATGTTATTATTCCGAAAACTAATAAATAAAGGGGGGTCATGTATTTAGCCTGTTTTTCATGTTCAAAATCTATTTCAGGGTTAGTGATAATAAAGCATTACTGATAAATAAAACCTTCTTTAGAGAAGAATTTGAGCTCATGAATGCAAAAGAAATGATAAGTCACGAAATCACCATTTTGTAATTCCTGATGGCAACAATGGACCTAAGCAACAATCACCAATGACTGCTGAACCTTTAGGCAAGAGACTGATGGGGATCCTCATCACAGATGCATCAGGCTGGCAATACCTTCATCCACTTGCATTAGTTCCCTTCTATTGATGCCATAACAAACACCATGGATTTGGAAACTTAGAACAACACACATGTCATATCTCACAGATCTTTAAGTGAAAAGCCCAGGTTAGCTTGACTAGTTTTTCTGCTCCAGATATCAGAAGGCCAAATTCAAGATGTCAGCCAGCCTGGTATCTTCCTAGGAGGCTCTGGGAAGAATCTGCTCCCACATTCACTAAGGTTGTTGATAGAATCAAATTCCTGGTATTGGTAGGATTCAGGTCTTTTGCTAGTTGTCACCTGGTACTGTCTTTAATGCTTAGAGGCCTCAAGTCACAACCATTTATTAAGCACTTGATGCAAACAGCTTTAGGCCTATAGGAAGAGAAGAGGTTGTTTTCTGTTTAATATGGGTGATAAAATGCATATCAAAATAGCACAGAGTAGAATGTCAGTTATAGTAAATGTCACTTGGAAGGGAAGATAAATCCTTCTGAATGTTCAGAAGAAAGGGCATTACTTGAAGGAAGAAGTGTGTAGACTCAATTTGTTAATGGCCAGACAGTAAAAAGTTTTAAGCTTTTAGAGCCAAGAGGCAAAATTGAGACCAGTATTCAGGTACTTATAAATAAATAAAAACCCCAACAAATATTCACAATCGTTTTACTGTTAAAATTCAAAAACATTATTGTATTAGTCAGTTTGGGCTTTTAAAGCAAATAGCACAGAGTGCTGGCTTAAACAACCCAACTTTATTTTCTCATCGTTCTGGCAGCTGAAGTCCAAGGGCAAGGTTCTGGCACGTTTGGTTTCTCCTTAAGCCTCTGACCTTGACTTGCAGATAGATGGCTGCTTCCTTGCTATGTTCTCACATGGCCTTTTTTTCTGGGCCCACACTTCCCTGGTGCCTCTTCCTCTTCTTCTAGAAACACCAGTTCTGTCAGATAGAACCCCACCTTTATGGCCATATTCAACCTTAATTACCTCCTTAAAGTCCCTCTTCCCACATATACTGAGAGTTAGGACTTTAACATAAAAAATTGGGGCAACACAATTCAGTACATAACAACAAAACAACAACAATCATTGAGTAAGACTTTTATAATACAAATCTAAGGAGGAGAACGAGAGGATTTGGGGGGCTATAACATTTTGCTTGTCAAGGGTTCAAAGTTAATGTTCCTTGCCTCAAAATCTATTATAAATGTTCATCTGTTAATGGTCATCTGTATGAGATTTTATGTTTTTCATACAGGTGACACTTCAAATGCTGTCAAATTATTACTGTATTCATGAGATTTGTAATGTAGGAAAGAAGTAAGGAAGGAAGGAAGGGGAAGGGGGCCAAGCAGGCACTGGGATAGAAGAGAACATGCTTTTTTCAAACAATTTTCCTCCTGTCTTCTTTGCAAGCACCGTTAAGCTTGCATTGTTGGAACCACCAGGAGAATAATGAAAAGTGAGCACATTATCTAATACAAATAAATTCCCACAAGTTAAATGGATGCTCGGACTCTAAATGTATCATAAGTGTAAATTAAGGCAGTTATTGTGCCCAAAGTCAAGAATCACATACATTTTATGAATATTTATAATTGTCCATCAATATAATCAATTAAATTCTTATTAATTTATCAGGAAGATAAATTTATTTAATCAATATTACATGTTTGTTTTTCCCTTTTATATCATTTTGAGAATAATTGTAGTTAGATTTTTGATAACATTTTAATGTTCCTATGTATTTAAATATATAATATTTCAAACATGAAGCATAAATAATTTTTTTAATAAAGCAACATTACTGAGGTTGTGGTGATGTATTTTACAATTCAGTGTAGCACATAGATTTCCCTAAAGGTTTATTTTATGGATTACAATAAAATTGTGAAACTATTCAGAGACAGAGTTGGAAGGAACATCTATAAGTCATATTTTTTTTTTATTTCAACAAGGGGAATATAAAAGCTTCACACTGTTGTCAACATTTATCGTCTAATGATATTTCATGGAGAACCTCTTATCAGTAGAGAGAAAATAATTATACTATTTGAATTATTTTGTTGAAATTTTAAAATGAAGACATTAGTTGCTCTATGAAAATATGATTATAGACATTGTATTGTAATCCTTTGAAACTCAAAACATGGAGATTTCTACTCCCATAGAAGAAAAAATTACAATAGAAAACAGTTTAACAGAAATTTACATTTCTGAAATATAAAACATAACTTAATTAACATTTAATAAAATATATTTATAATGTACCTTTGTTATGAGCCATGTTTAAAACCATTTAGTCTAGATGTTTATTCTTCTATGCATTGATTTTGCCAAATGATTCTCCCTATGAATACATTTAGTCATAAGAACTCAATATCTAATAAGAAATTGCACTCTATCTTTGAAAAACATATGATCTACACTAATAATAGACAAATATGTAAATTGACCATACCTCCATGATGCCCAGAGCCAATCAGGAGTGCATATGCAAATTAACCCAACAAAGATGGTGGGCCTGTGGGCGTCAGAGGTTTGCAGGTGCAGAGCGGCCGAGGGTGGGGTGGGCATCCCTGGGACCCCGCCTGCTTCGAGCCTGTGGCCAGGGTGTGCACGCACAGGAGCCAAGTGGCGTGGGTCCCAGGGATACCACTGGAGTGTCAGGTCCTGTCAGCCCGGCCTGGGGGCAGCTGGAGTTCACAGTCCTTTTCTTTTGTACAGCCCCTGGACCAGAAGCGGAAACCAAGAGTGCGGGAATCATAGTTCTGGTGGCAGATGCATTGCAGGATCTCCTAGACACTAGAGCAAAGTGAGCCTGGAGCAAGTTACTGTTACAGGTGGGGGATGGAGGGAAAGCAAAGGTGAGAGACATAAGTAAAGTCACAGTGTCAAGGAAAAATTAAAGGGAAGATATCCTGCAACTTCTAGGAAATCTCCACCAATGGAGCAAATTCAAAAAAAAAAAAAAAAAGACCTCTATTATTCTGTGAGCCCCAAACCAAACTGGGTTGGGGTCTCAGACAATTCGCTCATATGATTGCAAAGACAAACAGAAATTCCCAGATTGGAGAGGGCTCCCCTGAGGGCTCCCAGATTGGAGAAAGTGCAGGTCTGGCTAAGGGACCCACCCCCTGTGCATGAATCTTCATGTACCGGGCCCCTAGTTACAAAATATTTGTCATTAGAAAAAAATAAAGAAAATATTAGTTTGAAAAATCTGGAAAAGAATATAAGTTTTTTTTATTTGTAACAACTATAACAATTTGAAATCATAAATGCTTTAGTTTTATCCTATTCAGTCTCCCTTATGTAGTCAATGAAGGATATATAAATGGAAATGATATACAATATCATAGCATTTTAGCATATTTATTCATTGTAGGAATAATATTATTCCTTAATTTATATGTTCACTTGGATAAACATGCAAAACTTTTATTATATTTCATACCTCTAAGTATAGAGTGGTGATTGTTTATGCTATAATTAAGTGTCCATGTCTTTTAAAGGTCAAGTCAGTATTCAAATATATTTCATACTAAACTTTCCATGGTGTGCATTAGGCATACCATGAATAGTTGTTGAGTAGTTAAATACCAAACTTACATAATTTAAAATTTTCTATTCATTTTACTATTCCACTATTAATTATTTAAATGTAAAAAGTTTAGTGGTGTTCATTAATTAATTTTTCAATGCCATCTGGCATATTTTATTTTTATTATATAATATGAGGTAATTATAGAAAATTGTCATTAATAAAAAATAAGCAGAAATATTTCTCCACATGAATGGAATCACTGCTAATTACGTTTTACATTTAAACTTTAACTTAAACTATATAAGGTTTTGATAATTTATATATATATATATAACTTTCTTTTTCTAATAGTAAACTAATCGAAAGAATATGATAACTTCTAATTTTGCTCTACACAGTGTTCTGTAGTGAGTAGTATACAATGCTCTCATTTCTCAGTTATGTATGTCACAGCTTTCTCTGAGGGGTCAAAACAATATTTTTATTAAATTTATTGGGGTGACATTGTTTAATAAAATGACATAGGTTTGAAATGTATAATCCTATGACACATCACCTGTATATTTCCTTTAGTCACCATATGACTCCCTTTACCCGTTAGCAGCCCCCTGCTTCCCTTCCTTGAGATAACCAGCCTACTATTGTCTGTGTCAGAGTTTTTGTTTGTTTGTCTTGTTTGTTCATCTGTTGCTTTCAGTTTTATTATCCCATGTATGAGGAAACTCATGCGGTTCTTGTCTTATTCTTTTTGACTTATTTTGCTTAGCATGATATTCTCAAGGTCCACCTGTGTTGTTGCAAATGCTGCCATTTGCGGCATGTCCCAGATTTTATTATCAATATTATTCCCCAGTATTCTTTTCATGTATCTCCATGTTAATTAGAATTTATGCTTCATTAAGTTTCAAATATTCCCCATGCAAAATTTCTAAACCTAGACCCAAAGTTTGTTATAAAGAGCTGCATTTCCTATATAATAAAAGGGTAATATGCAAATTGACCCTAATTGTGGAACGACCGGTTGCTATGATGCGCACTGACCACCAGAGGGCAGATGCTCAATGCTCCCACAGGGGGAGCTCTGCTCAGTCACAAGCCAGGCTGATGGCTGCAAGTGCAGCGGCGGTGGCATGAGCCTCTCCCACCTCCTCGGCAGTGCTAAGATTGTCCAACTCCCAGGCTGCCAGAGGGATGTCTGACTGCCAGCTTATGCCCGATCCTCCGGGGAGTGGGCCTAAGCCAGCAGGTGGACATCCCCCAAGGGGTCCCGGCCTGTGAGAGGGCTCAGGCCAGGCTGAGGGTTGCCCTCTCCCCACAAGGGCTTGAACTTTCGTGCACCGGGCTTCTAGTATTAACATAATATAGAATTTCATATAATCCCATAACATACTGTATAACCCCACAATGAACAATTGTTCATTCCAAGAGTCACATGTGTGCTGTAGTGTAACAGTTGCTTAGTATCACTGTCCCATAGTACTGTTGTTGTATTATCCTATATGAACACAATCAAAATAAAACATGTATTCAGCCCTTACTCAAATCCAGCTATATGCTGTCATTTTATAAACATATACTTTAACTCTTAGAAACACCTCAATAAAGGTAAATTATTAAATGTTTATGTCAGAGTCTGAAGCTCCCTTTATTATTATTAAAGTGTGTAATAATTATTTAGAGGTGACAGGGCTAGTAAAAACAGAACCAGAAATTGAACGATTTGGACTTAACTGAGAATCATAGTTGTGCATGACTACTTGCCCATAAAACTGAGCTTTTCATTCAAAGACTAACATTCATCTAACTACATATTTCTTTTTTTAATTTATCTTTATTATTGAAAGTGTTACAGATGCCCCCTTTTTTCCCTCCACTCCGCTCCCAATTCCTTCCAGGCCATCTAACTACGTATTTCATACTTCTATAAAAAAGGTTTCTTTTCTTCAAAATTTTTAAATGAATGTGAAAAAATGGCAATGAAATTAGGAAAAAGCAGCCAAGGTGATCAATGGTTCAGAAGATAAATGGAATAAGCCAGAAGAAAGAAAGGAGATCAATAGGCAAAATGACTATGAACTAAAATTTCTAAATATTTATTCTGGTGCCTAATGGCTGATTTGCTTGCTGATATTAAGCTTATGGGACTGGGATTTTCATTAAAATTGCTGATATTCACATGCACATCTTCAAGGGGAGTGAAAAAAGATGAATTTTTATTTAATGAAGGGGAAACTTATTGAGTTAGACATTTATAATTATCTTGAGATTTAAAATAATAGATACGAAAATGGGTAACTGACTATACTAGTAGTTACCAATCTTTGAAAAAAAAAATCCAGAAAAAGAAAATACTATGGTAGGCAGAATAATGACCCCTTCAATGATGTCCTGGGATTCAGGTGCAGTTGGAATTAAGGTTTCAAATCAGTTGTCTTTAAAACAGATGGGACAATGACATTACAAACAGGCTTAGAATTGGAAGTGGGAGGTAGAACAGGAGTTTAGTAATGAATTGTGGAAAAGGTTGGACACTGTGTTGTTGACTGAAGATAGAGGATCAAGGTCATGAGCCAAGAAATGTCCTTGAAATAGATTCTCCCACAGAGCCTTTAGGAAGAAACAAAACCCTCCAGTCATCTTGGTTTTAGCCCTGTGAGACTATCTAACACATGTTAGATACCGAACATGGGTTATTTTAAGCCACTATGTTGGTAATTTTTTTTTCACAGCAGCAATATGAAACTAATACAATACTCTTGGAAAACAATATGTGCTATTGTAATGAAGAATTTTTGCTATTTCATGATAATGTGTTACTCCAAACAAGTTTTGGAAAAACAACAATTTTTAATCCAAAATATTCAACTTATTTAAGAAAATAAACATGTTAATTGTAACAGCCACCTTATATTAAGTTTACAGATTATATCATTTTCCAAGTTACACACTAATATATAGGCTACGTAAAATAGTATATATTATCTTCTTAAAAACACAGTGTTTCTAGATTATTTTATAGTATTCTATTTCTCTTTTTTCTGCACTTTGATGTAAACTTAATATTCATTATGATTGAAATCTATTGTTTTATTGAATGTGTGTTCAATAAATACGAATGCACATGAAGTATTGCATTCCTTTTAGAAGACTTTTAGCTCCTCCTACCCCACACCCTCTGTTTTCCTTCTCTCTTTATGGAAATCCAATTAAAATATTTCAGGTATTCTATTTTTCATAATTTTGCCTCTCCAACTTATTTCTGGATTTTTTCCCTTATTATAAGTTGACTATTTTTTTCTGTTATCTGTATTTAATATGTAGTTAAACATATATAGTGATTTATTAACTTCACTTTTTCTATTTCTAAGTTCTATAGTTATATTTGATTTTTTTTCCTTTGGTCTGCTATAGTTCCTAGTATTTTGATAACATCTTGTCACCTTAAACATAATATTAAATTATTTTAAAATCTATAATGATAGCAATATCCAGACTCCATGTATTTCTATTTTCTGTTGCTCTCATTTATGATAGTATTGAGCTAATCTTTCTGATTACTTTTTATTGTGTTTGTCTTTGTTTATAATGTTATTGTAGAAATAAACTGAGACTTAAGTTCATTATCTGCTACTCACACCCACCTGCTGATACAAACAATCTTGTTCCTACACAAAAAACTTGGGACTGAATTTCTTAGGGTCACACACACATGTTCTTAAAGAAAACTGCACTCCATACAAGAACTTGTTTACTTTTAGTTCACCCTGTCCTATAGTACAACCCACTGTAGTCACAATATGAAGCACATAATATTTACCAGTGTCTTACTTCTTGGCAAGCTATGACTTGCATTTTCCCCCTAGTCTTCCAAGTCTTTGGACTTGGAAAGCTAGAAAGATGACTTTTGCAAAAGGTAGAGTGGTTTAGAGACAAGTAAAAAATTACCAATGGATTAAAAGGTTGAAAATTATATGACATTTGAGAAAAATCAAAAGTATTGCAATTATGTGGTTCGAAGAGTAAAAGAGTAAATCTTAAAGAATATTTAAATGAGATTTCAAATGTATTTATAAAACCCTATATGTATGCACAGTTATTAACCTCTTTCTGTAGAATATGGGGCAATAAAGAGAAACCACATCATTTAGACAAAAATTATGATAAAAAGTGGAGATACTAAAGCAATAAAAAAGAGGTAATATGCATCTATTTAAATAGATAGGCATTGTTTGAGTCTACAGAGAAATAGTCTAGAAAAGCTCTTTCTCTGGTTCTATATTGGACTCTAAGGAATCATTTTTTAAAATTGAGTTAAAAAACACTATTTTATGTCACTAATTACTTACTTTTTGTGAATTTTTGTAGATAAAGCTTTGTCTGCCTAGGGCTATTAAAGTCTAACAGCCCCAGTTTCAGTAAAAAAGCTATTTTAAAATGAAATTTTAAAATTACCTTACTATAAAATTAATTGAACTGTTTTTGAGTGCATTGCAGAGGCACAGAATTAAAATCAGTACCATGCAATGAATGTGTGCATAAAAATAAAATACATGAGTAGGTTATATAGATAATCCCACTTAAATAGAATGGCAATAACCAGAAGTAGCTGAAGAATCCTATATAATAAAAGCCCAGCGACCCAATGGCAGAACGACCAGAATGACCAGTCGATCAGTCACTATGATGCACACTGACCACCAGGGGGCAGACGCTTAATGTAGGAGCTGCTCCATGGTGGTCAGTGTGCTACTACAGTGGGAGCGCCACTTGGCTGACCTGGATGAGCAGCTGCTCTCATTGCAAACCCCAGGCTGATGGGCAGGAACCTGGTCTGCAATTGTTGCCTCCTTGCCCCAGGCTCCTCCTCCTTGCTCCCTGCTGCCTTTTCCAGATTCCTGCAGGCTGTGCAGCACCGCTGTCAGGCTCACAGAGCTGACCCTAGAGGTTGGGAGGCTGGTTAGTGGCCACCGCAGGACTGAGGTCTACTCTGCCACTTATCAGTGCTATTGTCCCTGGGCCCGATCCCGAACAAGTTCCCTGGAGTGGCAAGTGCTCTGGCTCCACAAAAGATGCCAGACCAGAGAGCAGCTGCTTAGAGGGTGGGTCTACAGCTGCTGAGTTGACTGGGATGAGCGGCGCTCCCACAGCCGGCCAATCTCCATAGGCCACACCCCCCATCAGTGCAGGAATCCCATGCACCGGGCCTCTAGTATTCTATAATTCTTCAGTCTTTATCTGTTTTGACCATTGAGAGAAGTGGCAACCAATACTCATGTGTTATTAAAATACTAGAGGCCCAGTGCACAAAATTCATGCACTTGGTGGGGGGCGGTCCCTCAGCCCGGCCTGCACCTTCTCACAGTCTGGGAGCCTTTGGGGGATATCCAACTGCTGCAGAGGTGGGAGAGGCTCCCACCCATGGAAGGGCACTGACCACCAGGGGGCATCTTCCCCCTGGTGGTCAGTGCACGTCATAGCGACCAGTCATTCTGCCATTTAGTCAATTTGCATATTAGCCTTTTACTATATAGGATTCTGAAATATTTATAACTATCTTTCTTATGTAATTATCGATTTATATTCCTCTATGTGATTTGCATTAATAAATTGCTTTGAATTGGTTGAGTATATCCTCAGGTAGTTAAACAATTGAACAGAATTCACTACAGTGTTGAGGACCAAGAAAAAGTATCAGTCCGATTGCATTATTAGCTTATAGGCAAAAATAAAAATAGCTCTAAAACAATATAAAGAAAAATAAGGATAAAAATTAAGTAATATTAATTTTTTTTGAGAGTCAATTGTAGCAACAAAATCTTCCCCATCTCTCTTCCCATGCTCAAGATTTTTGCTGAAGATTAAGATCAAACCTTAAAAACATTTGAAAGCTGGGAAATATTCTGTTTTGTTTTCTTTAGTTTTGTATATTGACATATGCTGTGCTGAGTCTTTAGACCATGTTTTCATCAAACATACTAAATGCTACCTTACAGTGTTCAAAACATTGTGTTGAGTGATCATGAGAATATAAAGCTCAATATGACACAGTCCCTGACCTCAGGGTTTACAATGTTGTGGAAAAAATAAGACATTAACTCAAGTAGAACTGTAAAATTTTAAAAGAGATACAGAATATTATAAGTGCCACAGTCAGAATGTGGAGAGTCAATTATGTAGATGCAGGAGACCTAGTAAACCATAAAAGGTAAAGTTGTTATTTTCCAATGTTTCAGATAAATTTATTTCTTTGGACCTTGAAAAGTAGCTTTTCTATGACTGGCAACTTCACACTATGGTATTTGTTATTGTGTTTGTAATGTTGTGGTAGTTTTCCACAAAATAATTTTTATACATATGTTCACTATGCATTTTATTTTTATTTCCCCCAAATTTTACGCTTTGATTTTCCAAATTACATTAATAAAGCTAAAGTTCTTTATACCTAAATCAACTCAAAATTCATATTTTGAAAACTTTTAAGAATGTAATACTTTATTTAAAACTAGCTGAAAAAAAAAAGAGCATACTTTCAAGAGAGATGAGAATAAAGTGTAAGAAATCTATTATGATGATGAAAAATATCATTTCAAGCCCAGCCAGCATGGCTTAATGGTTGAATGTTAACCTATGAACCAGGAGGTCATGGTTTGATTCCCTGTCAGTGCACATGCCCGGGTTATGGCTAGATCTTCAGTGTGGGATGTGCAGGAGGCAGCCAATCAATGATTCTCATTCATCATTGATGTTTCTCTCTCTCTCTCCCTTTCCTTTCCTCTCTGAAATCAATAAAAATATTTTTTAAAAAATTTAATTCAATATTTTCATTAAAGCATAATAATTATTTATAAAAAATAAGACAAATTAACAAAAAGTGAGAAACTCAATATAACCAATAAGTAATAAGGTTATTTTTTTAAAAAAGATAATCAACCATTTGACTAGATAAATTCATCCAATAGTATTAAGCATGTATATCTAGCTTAAGGTAAGTGATTCCATTTTTTGTACACTTTTTAAAATGTATTTCTTTAATATGAGGTACCAATGTTGAATCAAAACTGAATTCTTTTATTTCAGTTGAGTTCATCTACTTTGTCCCCATCAGACTAGACTGTGATAGTTTAGAACATTCAGTATATATTATAGACATTACTGTTTAATTTAATCCTATTACTCAAGACTATGTCTTACTTTAAATTAATGTGATTATTTGGAAATTTCAGGCTAAGAAAGTCCAAATAGGTTTAACACTACAAGAGTCCTTGGCAACTTTGAATGAAGCAATACATCAGCTGCATATATTTCCTAAAAGTCTGAAATAGTCTGTTCCAGTGAAGGAACACTATATTTGATCAAGAATATTTGGATACAAACAGTTCATGTATCCATATTGACCAGAATGCTTCACTTTGGCTTAAGGTAGCTCACCAGATCACAAAATGCAACCTCTTTGCACTACATTTTACCTCTTCATTCTTTTATATGCCACTTACATGCATCTTACATTTCAAACCAAAGCCCCTATGGCCTTACTACTATAAGTTACACAGAATTTCTCCACTCTTGGAAGTTCTATATAAATAAATAAAGATGAGTTATATCAAAATACATTATCTGTTAAACACAGACACAGATATTTTCATATACATTTTGGGGTTCAAACTTAGATAAAGTTATACATTTTAAATGTGTAGTGTGAAGAAATTTAAAAAAATGTATTTCCTTAAGCAACCTGCATTCCAATCAAGATATGACTTTAAGAAGTTTCTTTACACCTACTGTAAGTAAATGATAGTCATTCATAAGGCAGTTATGTTATTATGATCTCTAGCACCATAGATCAATTATGCTTGATTTTTAACTGTATAAGTATTTGCCAGACTTCTGGTTCCAGCCATGATGGAGTAACAGACTTAAATAATCTCCACAAATAATTAGAAACATGGACAATTTTCATGAAAGAAATGTTTTGTTTTGTTTTAATATTGAAAACTACAGAAGGCTTTCAGCTCAAAGGAAGCCAAGGTAAACTTTTCTTTAGTCACCCTGCAGCTGGGTTTATCCAACACCAGCTGTCTCCATCATGCTGTCCAAGTTGGACCCAATGACATCAATGTCATACAACTGATTTGCAATGGTAGCGAAGTAGGTTCCAAGTCTGCCCTGGTCCTCAAGATCAGCCCTCTGTGTGTATCCAAAAAGAGTTGGTAGTGACTGTGCCATGGCAACTAGTGACTGGAAACGTTTAAGGATTACAGTGAAACTAACAATCAGAGCAGACTGGCCCAAATTGAGGTAGTAACTTCTCCCTCTGTCCTGATCATCAAAGTCCTCAAGTGACCACCCAGAGACAGAAAGAAGCAAATAAATAAATAAATAAATAAATAACAATGATAAATAAAATAAATAAGCACAGGGGAAATATTACTTTTCCGAGAGTGACAACATTGCCCAAAATATGCATCACTAATTTTTAGCCAGAGAGCTCTATGGAACCATTAAAGATATTCTGGCGACTGCCCTGACTGTGTACAGCAGAATGCCCAGCTTGAGTGAATGAATGAATATATAAATAATTTAATAAAGGATGATCTGACAGCCATACAATAAACAAAACTGCAGGCAGCATAAGACCATGATCCCTGTGAAGCTAAACAAAGGAGGAAACCACATGACCTCCTCTGTTTGAGAATGACACATGCTGAACTGTAGGTCAGGAGTGAAGATCCCTAGCAGAGCACGGTGGTATCACTGAGATGAGAATTCAGAAAGTTAAATCTGAGGCACGTAGATATCAGAGGTATATCCTGGAAAGGCGGGAGCCGCTTAGAAAAGGATCTTCAGAATCTGTATAGGAGGTCATTTGAGTCTTTGCTAAATACCAATTTGTGCCTGTGTCTGAGAACTCCTTCAAGCACTGTATTGTACTACTGGGACTGTCTTATATTTAAAATAAATATTTACTATAAATCTCATAAAAGAATAGGCTGGGGAAACTTCATATAACCTAAATGAACTTGCTGGTGTAAACAACATATATTTAGTATATTTTTGGAGGTCAGGAGTCCCAATTGTACTGGCAGGACAGCCTTCTTTCTGGCAGCTCTCAAAACACTGTTGCCACCTAAGGTAGCATGTTAACAGATTCTGGAAATTAAACTGTGGACGTGTGTGTGTGTGTGTGTGTGTGTGTGTGTGTGTGTGTGTCGGGGCGTGAGGCATTATTCTGCCTAACACACCAAACTTTTAATTATGTAATTATTTGGTAGATGCTGTGGAATCCTGAAGGCTTCCGCAGAGAAAAAAAAACATCTTATCAGAATGCTAAGTCTGTATTATTTGATTTAAAAAATGGTTCAAATGTAATTCAGATTATTTTATGAGCGGACTCTAGGTAACATTATTCTTGATGAAAACATCACATTATGTAAGTTATTCTATTTGTCATCCTATTTGTATTTTTGTGGGTCAGATATATCAAATAACTTCAATATTAAAAATGAAAAGTAAAACTTCAATATGGGGTTGAAATTCCAGTATGTCATTTAGGGACAAAAGTGGAGATTCTTAGAAGTAGTTATTGTATGCCCATATAAATTATGATTGGGGCCAGTTTAATTTTTTCTGGGGTTACATATGAATGAGAAAATGGGTGTTAGCATTTTTATGAGGTCACAAATGTCAGTTATTGAATAATGACTATGGACAAGTATCCTATCTACAGAATGTTAATCCTCTCCCTGTTCTATTTTGAAAGAGCCATATTGGTAATAGACAGGTACTTACTATCTACTATTTCATTTCAGGACTCACTGCGAAAGCACACTTTACCATTTAACAAATGGTTTATATTTTCATCCATTTTATAGTAAAATGGGAACTAGCTCCTTGCTTCCTCTTTACCATGAATAAGCAAAGTATAGTATGATCTACACACACCAAACAGAGCAATAATTAACATAATAGGATTGCTCTATCCCATGTTTGTGTAAGTGGAGCACTGTATTATATTAAATATTGGGAATCTCACCTTACCTGATGGTGTGCTGGGATATGATGTCAAAGTGATCAGGTAGAGAAAAACCAGGAGTGAGTTCTTCGGCTACAGAACTAAAAGGTTAGGTATTTTTCTACAAAGAGCTGTGTGAAATGCATTATCAACTTCTAAGGCACCATTTTAGAAAGGCCCTTATCACCTAATTATACAACATGGGATAAGTTGGCTGATAATCACATTTAGACTGGCAGAAGAAGGACATGGCATACAGAGAAGGGGGCTGAAAAAAATTGGGAGAATTATGGTGAGGAAAATATTTCAAAAAATTACTGAAGGAAAAACAAATTTTCTCTTCCCTGAGAACCCTGTTTCGTTAAATATTCCTTGCATACTGCTTTATAACATCAGTATTTTTGTTTTATTCTTTCTTCAGTTTTATTAAGATATAATTGACATATAACATAATATTAGTTTTAAGTGTACATGATGTTTTATAAAGGTATATATTATGAAATGATTACCACAAGTTTCGTTAACATCCACCACCTCACACAATTTTCTGTTATTGTTGGGGTAAGAACTTTTAAGATCTAGTCTCCTAGCAGCTCTCAAGTACATGATACAGTATTGTTAACTTTATTTACAATGTTGTATATTACATAACCAGATCCTATTTATAACTGGAAGTTTCACCTTTTTTGTCCTTTAATATAATTTTATTGATTTCATAGAGAAAGGGAGAGGGAGAGAGAGATAGAAACATCAATGATGAAAGAGAATCATTGATTGGCTGCCTCCTGCAGGCCCCCTACCAGGGACTGAGCTAGCAACCCAGGCATGTGTCCTTGACCACAATCAAACCCAGGACCCTTTAGTCCTGACGCTCTGTCCACTGAGCCAAACTGGCTAGGTTGGAAGTTTTACCTTTTCAACATCTCACCCATTTTTGACACACAGCATCTCCCTTCTCTGGCAACCACCAATCTGTTCTCTGTATCTATAAGGTGTTTTTTTTTTTTTTCTTTCCACATGTACGTGAGATCATAACAAGATTTGTCTTTCACTGTCCAACTGTTCAATAGCCTGATGAATCAAGATGGAGGAATGTGAAGAACATTGGTTCTGGATTCAGAGAGACAAGGCGATTCCTGGTTGTCACTCATCATAGATCACCTTCTTCAAGCTACACACACTTTCTCTGTGCTTTACCATAAGGATGAAGTCTTATTGTTGGGGTAAGAACTTTTAAGATCTAGTCTCCTAGCAGCTCTCAAGTACATGATACAGTATTGTTAACTTTATTTACAATGTTGTATATTACATAACCAGATCCTATTTATAACTGGAAGTTTCACCAGGATGAAGCCTCTTTTCTCTGTGCTTTACCATAAGGATGAAGTCTTCCATATTACAGATTATTGTGAGGATAGGTTTACATGTGTAAATATCTAAGACTACATGGCAAAGAATGGGTCTGGAACAACTGGGACTATTTTTTTTTAAATCTTTTCCTTTCAACTAGATTCTTAATTTTTATTTTTAAGCATATTCATTTGTTTTTCAATCTGAGGATGTCTTTTCTAGAGTTGATTTCTCCATGAACTATTCTATTTATTATTTCATAAATTACTAAAATGTTCACAAGATTGATCAACCTCCATTTCCTTAATCTTTTGACTCCTTATGCCTTTATCTTCCTCTTATCATCCTTGTAGAATCTGTTAGAGGTCTGTTTGCCATGCTAACTCTCCCATTTTCAGTTCTTATAGCACTCCCTCCCTTCCCAAAGCATCTCTGCCTTTATCTCCCTAACTTCAATTGTTTTTTTTTTCTCTTAATCTTTTAAAGGTCTAACTGCACCTTCTTAATCCCTACACCGGACTCTTTTCCTATTTCCCTATTTTCGCTTAGAGCTCTCTGGATGAGGAATCTACTCCCACAATTTCAGATTGTGTGTTCATGCATCACTTCTAAATGTTCCCTCTGATTTATTGACCTTCAAACCTTTGTTTTCAGGCTGGACTGACAAATATCATGAGTGTTCAGACAATATCACATATTCAATATATTCAAAATCAAATACTATTGGCTATCAAAAACGAATCCTCCCTTGGGATTCTCTTCCATGTTTTAAGTTCTCATCATCCCTTTTATTTTCCTAAATAGAAATCTTCAGTAATTTCAACATTTCCCTTTTCCCAATAGAGATTTCATCAACTCCTACTAATTCTTAGCTTTGAACAGATTGCTCTTTTTTAAAAAAACCTTTATTACCTTCTTTATACTTTGACCACCATTTGTAATGCTACCTCTTTCCTATCATTCTTCAGCTATTACGATATAAATTGGCCTCCAGAAATCATTTAGGGAATTGCTCATCCTTAATGGAACCCAATTATGATTAGTTGATTTTTTTAATTAGTCCATTGGCATAGTGGCATTTTAACTGTATTAAACTAACTAGAGGCCTGGTGCATGAAATTCATGCAAGGGGGGGAGGTCCCTCAGCCCAGCCTGCACCCTCTCACAATCTGGGACCCCTTGGGGGATGTCGGGCCTAAACTGGCAGTCAGACATCCTCTTGCAATCCAGGACACTGCATGCACCAGTGACCATACTTTTCATACAGGTGAAAGGCATCTTGCTGTTGTATGGGCAGCTACATTTTTTTTTTTTTGCCCTGGTTATGAAAAGTAGTACATAACATGATCCTTCTGAAGAAGTAGTACCCTTTTCCCCATCTTATGGGTGGAAAAACTGAAGCAGAGAGAAGTTAAGTAAGTGGCTTTGTCACACAGTTATAAGTGTCAGAATCAGGGCTGACCACAAAATGTGCAAGCCAAAGTCCACGCATGTCATCATTGTATCATCCTGTTTTTACAGTGTTAGAGTAGCCTTGCCAGGTTTTAATTTTTAAATCTAAGAGACTGTTCCCAATATATAGGGTAGGGTCCCTAGGCCTGGCCAGTGATCAGGGCCATCTATGGGGTGACCAGTAGGCGGGGCAATCAGGGGCCCTTGCTGGCACCTGCCTTGGCTGGCAGCCTGGCACCGGCCGCTGACCGGCCCCGCCCCCCGATCACCTCCCTCTCATGGTGCAGTCGCTCATCGCAGGAGCTGCCCCTGTTGGGGGCAACTCCTGTATTGAGCGAGGCAGCTCCTGCATTGAGTGCCTGCACCCTGGTGGTCAGTTCACATCATAGCGACCAGTCATTCTGCCGGTCATTCCACCATTCGGTCGATTTTCATATTAGGGTTTTTTAATATAGGATTATTTGTGACTTTCCTCTACCATACAATAAAATAAAGTAGTTTTATTTATCTCAACATGCCATGCAATGCTTGAACATCATAAACATAAAATATATTTAATGAAGTGATATAAAATCGGAAAAAAATCAGATGCAATTATAACATTTAGTGGAAATACATACAAATCTCTTACAATGTAGGAAAGGCACACATGGAGCTGTGAGGGAGGAGGAGAACATCTGCCTAGGAAGTTAAACAAGTTAATAATATTTGGTAATCAATAGGGTAATTACCCGCTTATTTTGAAAAAGTTCATATCCATTATAAGTTTCTAATAATTAAAAAGGTAAGTAAGCAACACTCTCTATCTAAGCTGTGTAAAAGTTAAAATATAAACACAGAATCCAATTAACTGTATTTTCCAATATGAGCGTTTAAATATCATTGATTGATATGTGAAAATAGTATCTACTTTTTTGGAAGGTGTGAGTATGGTTGCTTATAACAGCTTAAAATGTTACCTTGATTTTAAGAAAAATAAAAATTAACACATCAGGCTGAAATTCTTTAGCTTTAGTGAGCACATTTTATGGAAGCTACAGTTCACAAAAATCTTTGGAATTTTAGATTTTTTTAAAAAAATCACTTATAATAGAAATAACAATAGAATATTACTAATTTTTAGCATAAATACTCAAGTCTTGAAGAAATAAATATCCCACAGGTAAAAAATAGATTAAAATGAATAAGTAATTTTTATGTCTTTTTAATCTTCATTAATCATCCCATTATTTTTCTTTATTTTTAAAACACAAGAATGAAAGGTTGCCTCCATTTTCTCACAAGGATATTATTTCTTCTTTTCTTAAAATAAAGATCTCCCCTATTGAACGTTGATAACAATTTCCTTAACTTGTTCAGGAAAAGAGAAAAGCGTGTTAGCCCTTGGTCCTTGGGTATTAGCATCATTATCTTTGCTTCTTCCGATGCATGATGAACTTGATTTCTTCCTATGTCTTCTGGTCACATTTCTATTAAGCTCAGAAGTGGACTCATACACCATGGACTAGCATCAGGCCCTTGGATTATATTTCAAGTATCTATTTATTGCTGTCTCTGCAAATGAATCCATGTTGTTATATTAGAGTTTAGCAGCACTATTATGTTAGGTGGCAGTTTATAATGGTGGTTCCATCATGAATTTACATGTCTCTACTTATTTGTGGCAATTATTATTTTACTGCATTTTCAGACTGTATCTCGCGCTCTTTCTCTGTCCCGCTTATGTTTTGCAAGGGCAAGCAGGTACAGGTAAGTCAAATAAGCTTGGGTATTGGGGTTTCTTTGCTCTTCAAACCTTTCCAAAATCCAATTCGGAAATGAGTAGATACTGTGACATTTTTCCTTAGGTAATGTATCTGGAAATACCCCTTTTCTTAATTAGCCAACCTAATGGGAAGGGCTAGGATAGTAGGCTTGGTTTTGTCTCAGGTGTATCTTGTGAATTACTCCATTCTCCCTAATTAAGCACTATCCCTCTCATTTTCACTATGAGTCTGAATTTCCTCATACCATGCCATTGGTACGTTAAGGTGGAATACTGGATTCATCTTGCCTCAGCAGCTCCTTTAGGGAGCCTGAGGCAGGGTACACTTGCTGAGTATTCCGAAAGCTTGTAAATAGAAGTCAGGGCACTAAACACCTTAATATGTCCCTATTTTCCCTGTGTAGCAGGGACATCATCACTTCAATGTCATATTTCCTTCATTTGTGAAGGTGAGCAGCTATTGCTTCTTACTCTACCTTTTTCCAACCTAAGAAATAAATTATGGGTGGTGGGGTATTGAGAGTGAGGTAGTGTTTGTACTTAGTTCTGCTTAGTTAGCCACTGCCCTCCTTATTTTAAATAACACCAACTGGGACTAGGGATCCCCTTCCCATACTCTTGTAATCTTTTTTATATTTTAAGCATCCATCAACACACTTGCAGCTGTTCTCTGATGAGTGTTCAGAAAGCTGACTCTCACATCTCTGGAGTTCTCACTTTGCCAAAACTCTGGTTTAAAGTGCTTAGGTATTCAGACAAATCTATCAGTCATCAAATAAATTTGGAAAACATCACATACACAGTATTCCTTTTTGGGCATTTACAATGCACATTAGCATCATAAACCCTCTAAACCAGCATTTTCAACCTGCATGCAGTGGCAGGCACACCGATGTGCCACAAGAATTTTTAAAACATGTAATACCTCACTATTTAGTCAGGGGCAATGACCTCTTTCCCCTTAAATTATCAAATTAAAGAATGGCAACAGCCACCACAACAATAGCTGTCTGGTGGGAATGAATAAAAATTATACCTATTTTTCTTATCTGATTGGCAAACAATATAATACATTTTTGTGTGTGTGCTGCAGAATTTTAGTACTTAGTTTATCTGTGCCATGAGATGAAAGAGGTTGAAAATCATTGCTCCAAACAAAACTGTGGTAGGAAATAATCCTTAACTTTCTTTAACACAGTCATTTTCAAAGTTAATTGGCCCTGGAATCTTTTCTAAGGCACAAATTCTAAGAAATGCTGCTTCCTAGTAATAACCTGAGAGGCTTATATTAAGGGAAAGAAAAATGTGGACACATGGGGCAAAATTAAGACTACAGAAGAGCAACCTTACCAGCTGGAAAAATTCACACATTTCTTACTTTTCTATCCTTTTGTTCCCCCTCCCCCTTCCCCTCCTCCCCTCTCCCCCTCCCCTCCCCCTCCCCCTCCCCTTCTTCTTCTCCCTCTTCTTCTTCCTCCCCCTCCTCCTTCTTCTTCTTCTTCTTCTTCTTCTTCTTCTTCTTCTTCTTCTTCTTCTTCTTCTTCTTCTTCTTCTTCCTCTTCTTCTCTGAAATTATCCTTGCGACTGCCCAGTAGATGTCAAATGATCAGAAAAACCACATTGGTAATCATGAGCTCCCAAATGGCAATACCTTTACTTCCCCAAGCTTACATTGGGGTTATTATGAACAAAATGAAAGTTCACTTTCAAGGGTTTGCTTTGTGTGTTTGTTTTATAATACACAGCATCTAGTTTATTTCAAAATTCTTGTTCTTTTTATGTGAACCACATAATGGAAAAACTGAATCTATTAAATACAATTTTTTCATAAAGTTCACAGAAAATTTGAGAGGAAGCTTACAGAGATTTATCATATATACCTTGCCCCCATACATGCATAGTCTCTCCAGTTATCAACATTTCCCACCATAGTAGTACATTTGTTACAACTGATGAATCTACATTGATGCATCATAATTACCCAAAGTTCACAGTTTACATGATGTTTCACTCTTGGTATTGTGCATTCTATGGGTTTGCACAATACATAATGATATGTGCCCATCATTATGGTATCATACATAGTATTTTCATTGCCATAAAAATATTCTGTGCTCTGCTGATTCATCTCTCTCCTAGCTCCTAGATTGTCTTTTTAATAGGAATTTACAGTAAGAAAATAATTGACTTGATCTTATTTATCCCATTCAGTACTGTCACAGTTGTTCATCAATAAAAGCATGATATTTTATTAATCACATTACACTGTGAAAATATGAAATGGATGAGTTAGACATTAAAATTTCTAAGACAACAAAATGAGCAATTTATAATCTATATATATATATAAATCCAAGAGACCAGAACAACCAGAACAACCAGTCTCTATGATATGCACTGTGGCTGGCCAACCAGCCTGATCGGGGGTGGGGCCAGCCGGCCAACCTCCCGCAGACCCTCCCCCTGGCTGGCCCAGCCCTAATTGGCCCCCCCACCCCCATCAAGGGCAGGCCAGCTGGCCAACCTCCCATATCCCCTCCCCTCTGGCCAGCCCAGCCCCGATCAGTCCCGATCAGTCCCGATCAGCCCCGATCAGGGCGGGATGGCCCAACCCTTCCCATGCACAAATTTGTGCACCGGGCCTCTAGTTTTTAATATAATAATGTAAATGCTTTCTAAACTCCCTTATCTCAAATAGTAGAGTTACTCCTATCAAGCCTCTAAGCAATGGATGTGTGGCCTTGAAATTTTATCCCATTATGTCATCTTAAACATCTGACAGTACAGGTCATCCCCTCTGCTGATGTCTATTAGGTTCATCTCTTTATAGAATAATACATTATGATGAATTAATGCTATCTCTGCACTTCCAAACCATAAGGACTTTCTGCTTTATGCACTTTGCTTTGAAGTTAACTCCTTCATTTACTTTTCTCTTTTTTCCCTCCCTGATCAAATTCTAAACTTCATTTAAGGTAGCAAAAAGAGACTAAGTTATTTGCATTTCAATTTTAATATTCATTAGCATTTCTATTTTTTAAATAATCACTCTTCCAAAGTAATTGAAATTTTGGACAATGACAATCTTGTGGGGTTGGAGTGATACTTTTCCATTAATTATAACTTTTCATCCCTGTCTCTTCAGACTTATACCACATCTAGTTGTTATTTCAGCTTTACAAAGTCTGGCTGGCCATGCTAAAGCTAACATGCAATAAAGTGGGCATTATGAAAGACTAATAAAAAAGTGACGAAGTACTTATCAAAGTATATATTATTACCCTAGCTGGTTTGGCTCAGTGGATAGAGCATAGGCCTGTGGAATGAAGGGTCCCCAGTTTGATTCCTGTCAAGGACATGTGCCCAGGTTGTGGGGTCTATTGCCAGTAGGGGGTGTGCAGGAGGCAGCTGATCAATGATTCCCTTTCAGCATTGATGCTTCTATTTCTTTCTCCCTCTCCCTTCCTCTCTGAAATCAATCTACACTAATAAAAGAGAAACATGCAAACTAACTGTATCTCCACTATGCCCACAAGCCACGCCTACCAGCCAATCAGGAATGAGTATGCAAATTAACCTAACCAAGATGGCTGTAGCCACTGAACAAGCAGGAGGCTTGGGTTTCCCACCTGCTCTGGCCGGCCCTGGCCTCCGCTCAAGGCTAGAAAGTTTCAATTATAGAAGATAAATAAATCCCAACAAAAATGGCGGCGGCCACAGAGCTGGAGAGAGCAGGAGGCTTGGGTTGCCCCTGGCGATGGAGGAACCCAAGCTTCCTGGTCATCCCTGGACTCCACTCAAGGCTACAAAGTTTCAATTATAGAAGATAAATAAACCCCAGATACCAGGGCCTCCACTTGGGTCACTTGGGGGGGGGGGGCGTAGCCAGCCTGCAAACCACCACAGGCCCCTTGCCCAGACCACCCCATGTCCCAAGGGAACCTCCACCCTGATCCGGGACACCCTTCAGGGCAAACCAGCCGGCTCCCACCTGTGCACCAGGCCTCTATCCTATCTAATAAAAGAGTAATATGCGGATTGACCATCACTCCAACACAAAAGATGGCTGTCCCCATGTGGTCAAAGATCCTGCCCCCATGTGGACACAAGATGGCCGTCACAAGATGGCCAGCAGGAGAGGACAGTTGAGAGAGACCAGGCCTGCAAGGGAGGGTATTTGGGGGCGATTCAGTCTGCAGGGGAGGGCAGTTAGGGGTGACCAGGCCTGCAGGGGAGGGCAGTTAGGGGCAAACAGGCTGGCAGGGGAGCAGTTAGGCATCAATCAGGCTGGCAGGGGAGTGGTTAGGGGTGATCAGGCTGGCAGGCAGAAGTGGTTAGAGGCAATCAGGAAGGCAGACAGGCGAGCAATTGGGAGCCAACAGTCCTGGATTGTGAGAAGGATGTCTGACTGCCCCTTTAGGCCCGATTCTAAAGGGGCAGTCAGATATCCCTTGAGGGGTTCCAGATTGGAGAGGGTGTAGGCTGGGCTGAGGGACACACACCCCCTGTGCACAAATTTCATGCACTGGGCCTCTAGTATAAATATATATTTTTTAAAAGTATATATTGTTATGTAACATTTAAAAAGCATAGTTTGCAAGCAAGTCCTCAAGTCACCACAAGCACATTCTGCATTTTAAATACATTTTCTCTCCCTCATACATTTCAATTCAATTTAATCCATAAGACATATGATAAAATCACCCTGAGCTATTATTGACCTTCAAATGCAACTCATGTGATATGTTTGCACAGTATTGGCCTACCACACCATCACTTGCATTGGTAGATATGGATGCCATGCAGTAGAGACCTTTGTTTATGTTTCAGAAAAATAGCTTCAGATGATAAAAGAGGACTCATTAGAAGCACAAATGCAAACAATTTATGAGAGCAATTAGATCAGAAAAATATTGATTCTTTCTAAATGTTTAAAAGAAAAATACCAGTTTGTTGTTTCACATCTTAAAATAACAACTGTATTGCCTCAGTACTTTCAAACATTATGACCAAGAGGTAGTACATGTTTGAGAGTAAAATTTTAATTTTCTGAATCAGCATTATTATAAATCATCATCTCAAAACAAGTATTATCCATTGTTCAGTATATATTTGATTTAATGATAACGTAATTTTTATATTATGGTAGTTTCATAAATGCATTTAATATTTTTAAGAAAAATATTCTATTCTAAAAGAATATTACTGTTTCATTGGAAAGATAAAATCTATGTATATAAAAGCCTAAGTGACTGTTACAACCAAACGATCGGAACGATTGATCTACCAGTTGACCGGTTGCTATGATGTGCATTGACCACCAGGGGACAGATGCTCAACACAGGAGCTGCCCCCTGGTGGTCAGTGTGCTCCCACAATAGGAACACTGCTCAACCAGAAGCAGGCTCACGGCTGGCGAGCACAGCTGGGAGCCTCTCCCATCTCCGCAGCAGCGCTACCACTATCAAGCAGCATGGTGGTGATGGTGGTGGTGGTGGTGGCAGCGGTGGCAGCAGCAGCAGCAGCAGGCACAGCAGGGCCAGGATAAGCGGCAGTAGAGCTGCGTGTGGACCCAGCTGGGGCTCCTCCCTGGCCGCCTGCAGCTTTGGCACTGCTACATCCCTCAGGGGGATGTCAGACTGCTGGGTTTCATCCTGATACTGCAGGCTGGCCTGCAGGGATCGAGCCAAAACCCAGCAGTCTGACATCCCCCGAGGGGTCCTAGATTGTGAGAGGGCACAGGTCAGGCTGAGGGACCCCACCTGTGCATGAAAATATGCACTGGGCCTCTAGTATATTATACTGTATACGTTAAATTTTCTAAAAAGAAATGAGCACAATATATCTTTCATAATGTTGCACATTGGAAACAATATCTTTGAAGTAAATTCACTTACGTTATTCCTGGGCACATCATGCTGACTCATGAATCCTTAGAATCTTTAGATATGTTTGTCCATCTTTTAGAAAATTCTCACCACCAATCCATCAGTTAAAACCCTGTCTATATTTCAAGCCCTTATTGAATAAAACCTCATTTGGAAAACCAAGTGCTTAAGTTTCTACACTTTCTAGAGTCAATCACTGCCTCCACATAATGCTGAGTGTGGATCTTATATTTTCTCTCTTCTTACACCTTGTAGTGAAATTTGCTTACATATCCACCTTACCTTGTTTTATGTCTCTATTCTTATTAACCAGCACACACTTTTACAAAGCAGGTATGCTAAAGAGAGTGTCAATATAAATAATCTAAGTCAAGGTATATTCAAAACTATGTTCTACCTATGTAATAAGAAGGGTCTCTTGTATTGGAAGAAATTAGCGTGTTCCAGCATTTCCTCCAGACAAAATGTATCAGCCTATTTTCCTTCAGTATTCTGGGAATAACTTACCTATGTTATTTGTTGGAGAGAATGATCTAGAATGTTTTCATTTGGGGGACTGGAAGAGAGTAGATTACAAAGAACAGAGTACAAAGAATGAAAGTCAAATATTACAAGTATTAATCTAAGTATTATTCAGGTTAGAGGCTTCTCAGATTTTGTAAATATCAGATTCCAATATATCTTTCTTTACTATGATACATCACTTTCTCCTAGCTATATGCTCTTTGGTTGTTAAATCATAGATCTTATTTTCCTTGTTCTAATTTAATGCTTACAACACATCCTTTTTATTATAATTTTGCTTCTTGGTCTTTTGCTTATAATGAAAAATATATGCTAGCTTCACAAGCTGAATCTAGTTCCATTAACATTTAGAAATTTTATAATAAATTTATCCAGCTGTATTCTGCTTTATTGGAAATGAAACACAAATTGCTTGCTTGTGTAGTATGTGTCTTCTGGAAATATGCAGTTGCTCTTTTACACTTTGAAAAAGTGTTGCTGTTTATAGGTGCTGTATAAAAATGTGTAATACAATATAACTTGGAGTTTAGTTCTCCATTGTTTAGAGACACTTGAATTCTTTATGTTTTCTCCAAATCACCCAATCAATGCCAAAAAGCCAGCAGAGCAGGCTTCAGAAAACAATCCAGAAAAACAAGGGCTTTATTGGATAACCCTACTTCGTTGTGCTTTAGAGTTGCCTCATTTACTCACTCACTCATCTATTTATTAAATTTCATTTTTTTGTTTAAAGTATTACAGATGTCCCCTTTTTACCATTGACTCCCCTCCTCACTCCCATCCCCAACCCAGGTCTTTGCACCACTATTGTTTGTGTTTATGACTTATGCCTGTATGCATATAAGCCCTTTGGTTGATCTCTTCCACCTTCCCCCATATCCAAAATATATAAAGTACTCATATAAATCAACAAAAGGAAAACAAACAACCCAATCAAAAAATTAGCAGAAGTCCTAAATAGACACTTCTCCAAAGCAGACATAGAAATGGCCAAAAGGTATATGAAAAAATGCTCAATATCACCAGAGATGCAAATTAAAATAACAATGAGGTACTACCTCATGACTGCCATCAATAAATCAACAAACAACAAGTAATGTGGAAAAAAAGGAACCCTAATACACTGCTGTTTAGAATACAGACTGCTACAGCAACTATGGAAATCAGTGTGGATTTTCCTCAAAAAATTAAAAATGGCCCTAGCTGGTTTGGCTCAATGAATAGAGCATCAACCTGCAGACAGAAGGTTCCCAGGTTCTATACCAGTCAAGGGCACATGCCCGAGTTGTGGGCTTGATCTCTAGTAGGGGGAGTGCAGGAGGCAGCCGGTTAATGATTCTTTCTCATCATTGATGTTTCTATCTTTCTCCCTTCCTCTCTGAAATCAATAAAAATATATTTAAAAACAATTAAAAATGGAACTGTCATCTGAGCTATAATCCCACTTCTAAGGAGCCTGAAATGCCAATCAGAAAGAACATATGCACCCCTATGTTCATAGCCTCACTATTCACAACAGCTAAGATCTGGAAACAGCCCAAGTGCCCATCAGTAGGTTGTTGCAGAAGACCAAAGAAATACCAAGCATGCTTCCTAGAGAAAGGGAGGGACCCCGTTTATTAACGCTAGTGGACTCCGGGAATAATTTCCAAATCAGAGTGAAGAAACACGCAGAGGGCTTCACTTTTTTTTTAAATATACTTTATTGATTTTTTACAGAGAGGAAGGGAGAGGAATAGAGAGTTAGAAACATTGATGAGAGAGAAACATCAATCAGCTGCCTCCTGCACACCCCCTACTGGGGATGTGCCCATAACCCAGGTACATGCCCTTGACTAGAATCGAACCTGGGACCTTTCAGTCTTCAGGCCCACGCCCAGCCATGGGCAAACTACGGCCCGCCGGATCCGGCTATTCTATCAGGTTCTCTTGCTCTCCCCTCCGCTCCTTTACTTTGAATTTATATTAGTTCACACAAACACTCCATCCATGCTTTTGTTCCGGCCCTCTGGTCCAATTTAAGAACCCATTGTGGCCCTCGAGTCAAAAAGTTTGCCCACCCCTGCCTGAGCCAAACCGGTCAGTGCAGGGCTTCACTTTTTATAACCTTCTGGGGTCTTTGTCTTGCAGAAATGGTTCTGTCCCCTTTCATGGGCTTACAGGAAGGCCCCCAGGCGTTGGGGTTCCCCAGGCCATATCTGATGATCTATCCTGGGGCCAGGGATAAAGATCCTTTCCCCCAACCAGGGCAGTGCATTGTTCACAGTTTTTATGGCCTGACACGCCTTGCAAGACCAGTTTCCTCTTCAGATGAGTGGATAAAAAAGCCATGGTACATTTACATTATGGAATACTATGCAGTTGTAAGAACAGAGGGATTTCTTACCCTTTGAGATAGCATGGGGGGACTTAGATAGTATTACGCTAAATGAAATAAGTCAGTAGAGAAAGACAAGTATTTATCTTTAAAAAAAAGTATTGCTTTTTAGAGAGAGATGAAGGGAGAGGGAAATAGAAACACTCATGTGAGAAAGAAACATTTGATCCACTACTTCCTGCATGCCCCGTACCAGTGATAGAGCCTGCAACCAGGGCATGTGCCCTGATTGGGAATTGAACCAGCAACCTTTCAGGGCGTAAGGTGATGCCCAACCAACTGAGCCACATCAGCCAGCACAATTTTCAATGCAAACTTATCTTTTTTAAGTGAAAATTCTAGGTATCATCTTTGAGTCTTCTTTTCCAGAACATACATGTAATTCATCAATAAGTACACCAGCACTTCCAAGACATATTGCTTTTGCTGCTCTCTACCTCCAGGGCCCTCATCTTAGCTAGATGTCATCTGAATTACCACAGTAGCCTCCTAAGTTGTCCCATGGATTCAACTTCCATTCACCATTCCTAAAGTTCATTCTGCACACAGAAGTTACATTTATTTTTAATAAAATGTAAAATTAGAGAAAATTCCTGAAAGAAAGGGGAGAAAGAGAGAGGAGGAGGAGGAGGAGGAGAGAGAGAGAGAGAGAGAGAGAGAGAGAGAGAGAGAGAGAGAGAGAGAGAGAGAGAGAAGGAAGGAAGGAAGGAAGGAAGGAAGGAAGGAAGGAAGGAAGGAAGGAAGGAAGGGACATTTCAAGGTTTTTCCATGGCTCTTCATATTAAATTTAAACTGATTATTGGAATTTGTAAGAAAGTCTTACCTCTGCTCCCTGCTAATTTCTCTGGTTGTAGTTAGCAATAGTATCCATATCCACTTGCTATGCTCCAGCCACCCTGACTCCTTCAGGTTCCTCCCATGACTAAGCATTTTCAGACCTGTGACTTCAGCACTCATTCATTTTGTCTTCCTTCAGTTATCTTCCTTCAGTGTTGCCCTTGGTTGCTTTATTCTCAAAGATCACGATTAACTCTATTTGCTCTGTTCACATAATTTAGACCATTCTGGAACTGTGTGGTTTACATATTTAATTTTGTCCTTCACTAGAAGATACTACCCGAGGAAATGTCAATACCCACCAGGTCCCTAGCAGTCACCATGTTATCCAGTACACAGAGGACATAACACAAATATTATTAAGCTAAGTATCAATGATCTTAAGATAATTCAATTTGAGCTGTATACCATCTGATTTGTTTTAAATATAGTTTTATGTTTCTTACCACCACAGATGCCTCAACTTTTTAAGCAAGATTTGCCTACTTAGCTAACATAAGATGGTTTCAGGTGAGCAATGGTGATTCCACTGGTAAGACTCAGTGAGCAATTACTTAAGTAAAATATTCGAAGTTACCTTAGGGAATGGATTGGGAAGTTCATCACTGTGCACAATTACTGTGGAATTTGAGGTAATTCCTTCTGGGGTTCTGATTGTTCCTTTAGCTATTGTGTTTTGGATCCAAAAACTAGCTTAGTAATGAAAACTACACAAGGAATTGCCATATATATATATATAAGTTCATTTCAGAGAGAGGGAGAATGAGATAGAAACATCAATGATGAGAGAGTACCATTGATCTGCAACCTCCTGCATGGCCCCCACTGGGGATCAAGCAGTAACCTGGGCATGTGCCCTGATCAGGAATCGAACAGTGATGTCCTGGTTCATGGGTTGATGCTCAATAACTGAGCCACACTTGCCAGGTGAATTACCTTATTTTTTGCATTGTCTACTCAGATAATGTATTCTTATCTGCCCCTCTCTCTCTCTCCAACCCTTTCCCCAATTCTTTCTGGATTTCTTTTGGTTATACATTTTAAGTAGTGAATTTGTTGGCTGTTCATCTGTCTTGCCCTATTATTAACACACTCCATAACTCTTTGCAACTTAGTTTCCCATGGCTGCCACTGAAAATATGCTACTTATTATGATAATTAGGTCAATTTGACTTCCGATGGCTAAATACCAGCATTAACCCCATATAACCTCTTTTTTTTTTTTTTTTTTGTTCAAGTAATGATACATAATCTTTGCTCTCTGAGAGCCCAGGTTTTTCTTGGACGTTCTTTCTTTTTCTTTGATTTCTCCCCCTCCTCCTCCTCCTCCTCTTCCTCCTCCTCCTCCTTCTCTCTTCCTTTTACATCAGGCAAGCCCTAAAAAGAAGAGGAACCAGTGAACTTCTTAGTGAATTGGTTCCTCCTCAACAGATTCCTTTTGGATTTAAGGAAAGATATATCCTTTCAGCCCTCTATGGGGCAGGGGTTTTTTGTTGTTATTGTTTTTCTTTTTCTTTTTTAAAAATCTTATGTAGTATATCCACATGAGCAAGTTATTACTTTCAATCTTTTTAATTCATTTTTTCATCATCTGCCATAACGTTGGCATTTCTACTGCCAGGTATTAGTTTCTTATTGCTATTGGAACCAATTGCCACAATCTTTGTTACTTAAAACTACATAAATTTATTATCTTATAGTTCTAGAGGTCAAAAGTTCAAAGTGAGTATCACTGTATTAAAATTAAGGTGTTGGAGGGTTGCATTCCTTCCGGAGGCTGTAGTGGAGAATCTGTCTTCATTACCTTTTCCAATTTAAGAGGCTGCCTGCATTTGCCATCTTCATCCTCCAAGCCAGCAAATATCATAAGCTCTCATGTTTACATCTGTCTGATTCTCTCTTCCAATTTCCCACTTCACTTTGAAGATCTCTATATAATTATATTGGACCTCCCAGGATAATCTCTCTATTTTAAGGTCAGCTGATTAACAATTGTAATTCCACATGCAACCTTAATTCACCTTTTCCATAAAACCTACAATTTGCAGGTTCTGGGGAGTGGGGCATTTTGGCAGACCTTCTACTGCCTATCACAGTTAATGTGGGTTATTACTTTTCCATCAACCAGTAGCCATCATACCACTTTTCCTGCATTATCTCCCAGAGTTCCTATCTGGCTGTTAAATCACATAACCTTCTTTGGATCTCAGCTCTTCTGACGATTAACTACTGGCACCTGTTTATCTGTCCTCCCAATATATGAGATAAAACCATATTTGTAAGGTACCAAGGGGATCATCTGACTTTTAAACTTACACTGAGAATTGATTGCCCAATTAACCACTCTCTATTTTTTGCTATCTTTCCCCAAAATAATCAAGTTTATAAATTCTACTGTACTTCATATTATTATTGTTGGTCCCATAATTGTCCAAGACCTTATACGTTTCACAGTTGGTGCCTTCAAACCCATTAACTACCCCAAATTGTCATAATTGAAAGTTGTGCTGCTACTTTGGGCTAGGAATTCTCTATTCTCCACACCACAGTGATAGAAATCCTCATTTCCAAGTGGGAGGTGGGTAATCCAGCTCCAAATCCCACCAAAGTACCTTCCTTTTTGGAACAATTCTGCACCAACATTTCCAGGTTGGATTTCCCAGGAAGCAGAATCTAGAATGCAGATGAGCATACAGGTCTATTAGGGAGAATACTTAGGTTAATTCCTCTGGAAGGGAAGAGCAGTAACAATGAATGGGTAAAGAGTCAAATCAAGCAATTTCAATGGAAACCCCAGAAAATGCATAAGGTGAGATGGTGGAGTGCTGGTCTTGGGCCAGATGGCTCTCTTTACCAGAAACAATTCCTGAAGGAAGCAGATAGTAGTAACAAAATTGATTACAATGAGTAATAAATCTCTCATTGCTATAGGGGATCTATGATAATCATACCATCACCTACATTATTATATCTAGTATTTCCTCTCTCTATTCAAAACTTGCCCCTTCTCATATCATCATTTGATTTTATGTAAACATAAAAGGCCAAAAAACACTGCCACAAGCCACCTCAAAGCAAAGAAGCACAAGTACTATCAATTGCTTGAACATGAGAAGGATCCCTAAATCATTATCTACAAAGTCATGCCATGCCATACTGAAGTTCTTAGTCCAGATTTTATTGAAAATAAAAAACTGAAGTTGTAGTAAAGTATTGTCTTATAGTAAACACAGAGCAAAACTACTTTGCTATGATTTACAGCTAGTGTGTAACCAGAGAATTTTATATAATCAACTTAATCATTAATTATTTAAGTTAAAAATAATTAACCTGGTATTTCCCAGACCCTGAACTAGGTGTTAGGAACTCAAAGGAGCATAAACAAAAATGAAATCCACGTGATGCAACTTATTTCCCATGTATAGATAAATAATAAGTAACAAAATAACAACTTTAAAAAATAAAAACAACATAATCTCACCTATGATAATAAAAGCTTAATATACAAATCAACCAAACAGCTGAACAGCGGAATAACCTTCTCGGTGATCACGCTATGACATCCACTGGCACCAGGCCAGCCAAGGTGTGTGCGATGCAATTGGCCGGGGCAATCACCCCATGATCACCCCGCAGAGGGAGGCCCAGGCCACTGGCTGGCAGGGCAATCAATTGGGAGGCTCTGCAATTGCCCCAAAAAGGGAGGCCCAGGACACTGACCGGCAAGGTGATCAGTTGGGGGGCTTCACAATCACCCCAAAAAAGGAGGCTCAGGCCATCAACCAGCAGGCTATGGTGGGTGGGCAGGGCCTACCTCTTTGGGGCAATCAATTGTGGAGCCCCGCAATCAATCACCCCGCAGAGGGAGGCCCAGGCTAACTGGCCAGCTGCACTGTGTCAGGTGGGCGGGATCTCCCTCTGTGGGGCGATAGATCACGGGGCTCCCAGACTGCAAGAGGGTGCAGGCCAGTCTTAGGGACCCCCCAGGAGTGCACAAATTTCAAGCACCAGGCCTTTAGTATTATAATAAATCATTTAGTATAAATAAACTGAGTTATGTAATTAAATATAACGGGAAATATTCTAAATAAAAGCACTTAATTTAGTCAGGTTAGCAATAACTATTATATTTTTAATATGTTAAAAGTTGTTTGAGACCAAGTATCTAGTTGGGTCTTTATTCTTCATATTTTCTTCATTCTATTTATAATCCCTCACCAATATCTCCTCTTCCCATGAATTCTGATATTAAGAGAGCAGTGACAGTGCAAAGGTTTATATTAACTCTTTATAAGGTTTACATTAAGTTTTAGAATATCTGAAACTAAGTTAACAACTCAATTGCTCTTTTTCTAGGATACAGATATTAAGTATAGGCACTATGTTATTGCTCTATATCTAAAGTTCTCTTTGACTCCACTTTTAATCTTAATGGAAATAATTGGTCTATTTTTATCCTATATAATAAAGAGCTAATATGCTAATTAGATCAGATGACAGAACGACCTTCCGGAACAACCTTCCAACAGGGCCGTGGGGCTATGAGGCAGCCAGGGCTGTGAGGGCCCCACCCCTTGCATGAATTTTGTGCATCAGGCCTCTAGTTTAATTATAAACAATGATAATTGCTAAATAAAGAAAGTAGAAATTAAAATTTTATATATAAAGTTGTTTTGTTGTTCTGTGTTTTCTTGTGTGCTTAACATTTCATTTTGCTTATTGTTTCTCAGTGCCACTTTCTTTGTCATTGCTATTATGTGCCATATAATTTATTTTCCTACATGATTTGACTATAATCCTATCATTACCAGGTAATACAATCAAAGGAATCTTTTAATATTGCCAATAGAAGTATTCTTGAAGTAAAAGAATGACATAAATCCTAATATATGCAAAGCAGTGCTGGTTGTCACTGTTTCACTCTGAATCCTAAAGAAATGAAGAATTTTAGCAATGCATAGAGTAAAAAAAAAGAAAAATAAACACAAATGCAAAAACTCAGTGACATAATTTTAAGTGTTTTAAGAATGAGTTAGTATTCTGCCAGATGAAGTAAGGAATTTTATCAATAGTATCATAAGTTAACACTTGAATCAATATCAAAACTATGTTTTAATATATGATTAACTTCATTATTTTTTATTAAAAAACCTCAGATTGTATGATTTTTGTAAAAATATTTAATGAAATGTCTTCAACATTAAAAATCAGTATTTAATTATTGTCACAGATTTTAATATTTGGCCCATCATCACTTTAATACTTTTAAACCTACTACTTACTTTAATATTAGTTAATATTAAAAGAAAATTGGTTTATTAAAATGTTTTTATTTTGAAATCAATATAATAGTTTTCACAGGCTCATTGCCTTAGGAATTTTTATATAATATTTTCTCTAACTATGATTTTTATTATAGAAATAAAGCATATTTATAATACTGTAACTACTACAGATTTAATATAAAACTAAACTATTAAAACTTTTATGTGCATTAGTCATAGGATAATTATTATTTTTTAAGAGCTGTACATCTTACATTAAGGCAAAAATAAGGTATTATTTTTATATACAGGGATGCCTGGTGTGTTTATAGAAAAAAATCCCCTTTTTTTATTATATCTTTATTGATTGAGAGGAAGGAGAGACAGAGAGGGAGATAGAAATATCAATGATGAGAAAGAATCATTGATCAGCTGTCTCCTGCACTCCCCCAACTGGGGATCGAGCCAGCAACCTGGGCATGTGCCCTTGACCAGAATCAAACCTGGGACCCTTCAGTACTCAGGCCTACATTCTATCCACTGAGCCAAACCAGCAAGGGCTAGAAAAAAATCCCTTTAAAAAAAATAAAAGTTATACATTTAGATATATAAATACATACACATTTAAAAATACATAATTTTAATCTAGATAAATTCTTCCTCCACATTTCTAAAGAGTGTTTTTGGATCCAGATGAAAGTTAAGAATTATAAAATAATATTAAATATTTTTATTACATGATGTGATTGATCTGCCATACCCCCAGTGGCTTTTTACCTCCAAACTAATTGCCAAATAATCCTATATAATAAAAGACCAGTGATCATAACAGCGTAACAACCAGAATGACCGATCGACCAGTTGCTATGAGGTGCATTGATCACCTCTTGACCCCCCCCCCAACCCCGCCAGCAGGCTCTGATTGCCAGATGGCAAACAGGGAACCATGGGGAACCAGAGTGGGTGGTGGTGGGGTGGGACTGGGGACTGGCAAGTGGGAGGAAGATGGCCCTGATCGCAGGCTAGGCCTAGGGACCCTACCCATGCACGATTTCATGTGCTAGGCCTCTAGTAATATATATTTATCTTTTTTTGATATTTGTTTCTCATACTAATCTATAATATCTGGATTAGAATTATATTTTTCTAATGGCAAGGATCAATGTTTTAGGAATGTTGAAAAGTATTTTCATCAATTGTGCTTTACAATCTAATAAGGGGTAACTTACATAAAAATGTGATTCCTACTTATTTACTTTTATTAATGTAAATGTTAGTGAAATTGTACCTTTAGATACAATTTTATTATAAAATTATCACCATAACACTTTGCCTTAATAATCCCAAGTATAGCCAAAACTGGTTTGGCTCAGTGGATAGAGCATCAGCCTGTGGACTGAAAGGTCCCAGGTTCGATTCCGGTCAAGGGCATGTAACTTGGTTGCGGGCACATCCCCAGTAGGAGGTGTGCAAGAGGCAGCTGATCGATGTTTCTCATCGATGTTTCTGACTATCTATCCCTCTTCCTTCCTCTCTGTAAAAAATCAATAAAATATATTTTAAAAAAATAATAATCCCAAGTATATGGGCATTTTAATAAGTTTTGTTAAAAGTCTCTATTAAATTGTTTAGTTCTGTTCAAATTAAGCCACTTGTTAATTTGGCTAGATTGTTTTTAAATGCAAAATTTATTTGGTCATTATGTTAGCCTACTAAGGCTGTTATAACAAAGTATCATAGACTGAAGCTTAAACAATAGACACTTATCTCTCACAGAGCTGGGGGCTAGGAACTCCAAGATCAAGATGCCAGAAGAGTTGCTTCCTGGTGAGAGACCTCCTCCTGGCTTGCCAATGGCCACCTTCTTATTGTGTCTTCACATGGCAGAGAAAGAGCTCTGTTCTTCCTCTTTTCATAAGGGCACTCATCCCATTATAGTTTCCACATCCTCATGATCTCATCCAAATCTAATTACCTTCCAAAGCCCCATTGCAAAACATTCACATAGGAATTAGGACTTCAATATATGAATTGTAGGGTACATAAACATTCTATCCATAGCAGTAGGCATCTACTGAAACTTAGAATTTCTTTTTTATACAATGATAAATTCTTACAGTTAGACATAACTAATGTGAAAATACCTATTAAAATTCTAGTGTTGTTTTCTTAAACACTCATAGCAAGGGGAGATTTTTCCATCCCAAGGAAGTCCTTTTGACGTTGTGGACAACACAACACACACACACGAAACACAAACAAACAAAACCAGGGCATCAAAGCACTCAGTCTACGGTACACTAACTTTAACCTCTATGAAGGTTAGTAAGTTCTGTGAGCTTCAGTGTCTGCATCCCTAAAATAAGTATTGGTCTTTTAAAAGAAATCCTCTTTTTCCTCCAACTGTTTACATAAACAATAATAAGTAAATAAAATATGTTAAGTCATTTTAGAAGCAAAATACCATAAAACTTAAGTTTCAGTTATTCTTTGCTTGGAGCAAATGGATGGGAAGATCAAGATTTCTCTCTCTGTGTGTATTTAACCAGCTCTTTATTATTTATTTACATAATATACTTTATTATTTATTATTAAAAACAGTATTCACTGTGTATACCTACATTAAAGTTAAGTATAATTTTAAGCTGCAATAAAATTTAATTTAAGCTCAATGTACATTTTAAAAAAATAAGTGTTATTGATTTCAGAGAGGAAGAACGAGGGAGAAAGATAGAAACATTAATGATGAAAGATAATTATTGATTGGTTCCCTTCTACATGCCCCCAACTGGGGATCAAGCCAGAAACCTGGGCAGGATCCCTTGACCAGAATTGAACCCTGGACCCCTTCAGTGTACAGGCTCTATCCACTGAACCAAACCAGCTAGGGCTCCATGTATATCTTTAAAGGTGTAGGTAAGAGTCTGTGTTTCTCTAAATCAAGGAGTTCTATCTAACACAAATTCTAAAAGAAAATCAGTTGTGAATTTTAAAGTTCTGTAGAAGCTTGATGCTACAGCTGTTTTTGAAAGTGACTCCCATATGTTTGTCTTTTCATAATCCACATGAGAAATGCTATTACATACAAGAAACATTTCCATTGAAAAGACCTAAAGAGAAGATGGTTGGGCCCTGTGGCATACCCATGCTTACCACACTACTCTGTAAATTTTACCACAGAAACTTCTGAATGTGATAAATTTTCTTTCAAAATACCACCCCTCAATATAAGTCTTTAAAAAAAAATTCTCATTTAGTCCTCTCAGCCAAAGCATCATAGTTCAAATCATTCCTCTATTTTAAGGATTGTTTTATCTAATAAGATGGATATATATGGAGCTTTGTTTTACTTATTTTCAATCATTAAGCTGTTGGGGTTGGTGATAGGAAAGTGAGGAGGGGAACTGACAGGTAGCTTTGTGTCTAGAGCAATTTTTAGGAAGGAAGAAAGGTCACATCCACATTTTTTATTGCATTTGTGTCTAAAAAGGAATGCTGGTTGCCTTGGCATCTGCACCCCAGCATTCAATTGAAAATGAGGCAATTATTTTTTGCAAAAAAAAAAAAAAAAAGTCTCAATAGAAGTATTCAGTTTTTCAGTGCCAAAAGGGGATCTTGCACTGTACCCTCAAGGCTTTGACTTCAGCTGTGTCAGCTGAATGGATTCTGATTCTGAATATATAAAAATCTTATTCGTAATGATTTTGACACATACTGCTTGAAAGAAGTGAAGGAGCCTCCAAGTCTCATTCAGAACTGCAGCCTGGCAGCGATTTCATTTTTGTCTTCTAAGTTGCTTTTCTTTCACCCTTTTGCTGAACAGAAACTCAGAAAATGACTCTGAAAGGAACTGCACAGTGCAACAGATGTATTACACATAAATGCATGGAAACATACAGAGAGCTCTGGAGACTATAAGCTGGTGTTATCCACAAAATCTGTCAATTACAAAATATTCAATGCACAAAAGAAAAATAAACATTACACTGATCTTGCCAATCGTTATATGAACAAAACAGCTTTACCTCTGAAGTAATGACTACAAAAATCTGATGCAGAGAGTAAATAAAATCCAAGAGTGGACTCTTCCTGTATGCTGCTAGCAAAAGAATCAACAGAGAATTTTTATTTAACTTTACCTTCCCCACAGCCCTGTAGAGGCTCTGATTTCCTCTTTCTACTGAATTTATGAATTGTTTAAATAGCTCAGTGCAATGAGTACTGATAGCTTAAAATTTCCATGGCTGTTGGTACAGTTCATTTCCCATAGCTTCACTTCAATTTCCTACACTTCAATATCCTCTAATCTCCAAAATAGATATGTCGAATTATTCATATTGTACCGTGTGCTATAAAGTGAATGTGTGTGTTACTCCCTGTCCCCCCTCCACCCCATTTACATGCTGAAAGCCTAAACCCAGCGTGATGGTACTTTGAGGTGGGGCCTTTGGGAGGTGATTAGGTCATTAGACCAGATCCCCTTGAATGGGATTAGTGCTCTTGTAAAAGAGACCTCAGAGACGGCCCTCGTGTCCCTAATGCCAAGGGAAGTGAGGAGATAGCCATCAGTGAGGAAGCAGGTCCTCCTGGGACACTGATCTTGGACTTCCCAGTCTTTAGAATGGTGGGAAAACTTTTTTCCGCCAAGGGCCATTTGGATGGTTATAACATCATTCGAGAGCCTTAAAAATTAGCCTGCTATATTTGGTCAGACATTTAATTAACTCACCCTCAATGCCTTGGCAGGGCCAGACCAAATGAATTTATGGGTTTATATATCTTGGATCTTGAGCCTGCCAGGCTTCAGACTGACACCACACCCACACCATCGGCTCTCCTGGTTTTCAGGCCTTCCGATTTGGACTAGAACTATACCACTATCTCTCCTGAGTCTCCAACTTGCTGACTCACCCTGAACATCGAGGGGCTTATCAGACTCCATATGTGCATGAAGCAATTTCTTAAAATAAATTTATAAATTTCTTTCCATATATATGTGTACATATATATATACTGTATATGTATACTAGTATGTATATATATACATATATATATATCTTCCATGTGTATAAACATAAATAATTTGTGTATATATGTTTATATATACACATATATGTGTATATATACATATATATATATATATATATATATATATATATATGAGTTCCTATTGGTTAAGTTTCTCTGGAGAACCCTGACTAATATAGATAATATGAAATACTGTCTATATTTTAATCTTAGACTTTGAGAAAAGCTACTACTGGGAAAAAAATGATTAATGTATCTTAGTAATTAACCACTAAGTTAAATAGATAAAACTAAAGTGTAATTGATATTAATCAGAATTAATGCTATATCTACCTAGCAGACACTTCAGTTATCTCTTTTTCTCTTAGCAGCTATATAATCTATCATCGTTTTCCATATTTCTGTTGACCAAGAGGGTGCCAGAACTTTTGTAGCTTGGATGTTTCAGCTGCATTGTGATGAAGGGTACAATAGTAAATACGTATAACTGCTTTGGGACAAGACATTTTCTTACGTAAAATGCCCACTAGCCTCTGAGCTACCAGAGCTCCTCCCACCATTCCATATATAAAAAGACCAGAGGTTTCCACTGAAAGCATTTAATTTTGGGGGAAATAAATATTAGAATAGAATCTACGTTTCCATTTTTATATCTGGAAGTTAAAAAACCCTTTACTAATATTTAGTATCCAGGTTGACCCTGTGGCTATCCCGTGGTCCTGGCCTCAGGTATCACATGTACGGTGGGCTGTGTGAAGTACCAAGAAGGGAAGGGGCAAGTCCTAGGGGAGGGAGTGCTTGCCAGCAGCACCTCCCTGTTCCGGGCCCTTCACTTGTAATGTACTGAGGGCTAACTAACTATGTCAGGTTATGTGGATTCAGAAAATATATTGTTAAGTTTTAACTGAACTTGCTTTCACAAGATAGGCAAAGGATAAGAAATATTCCTTTAGCCTGGCCATTGTGGTTCAGTGGTTGAGCATCAACCTATGAACCAGGAGGTCACGGTTTGATTCCCAGTCAGTGCACATGCCCAGGGTTGCAGGCTCGATCCCCAGTGTGAGGCGCACAGGAGGCAGCTGATCCATGATTGTCTCATATCATTGATGTTTCTATCTCTCACTCGTTCCCCCTTCCTCTCTGAAATCAATAAAAATATATTTAAGAAAAAAAGAAAAGAAAAGATTCCTTTAAAGAAACAGATTGGGACCCAGGTAATAGACAGAGACTTGGCCGACAGCAGCTGCCCTATATCTAAATCCAGCCTAGCACCAGGAATGCTCAGGGCCTACTCAAGAATGCAAATAATCCTTTCCACTAATGTTTACAGGGTAAACTAAAATTGTTGGTAGAGTATTAAATTTGACAGTAAAATAATAATCAAGTTTTCAGATTAATTTAAATAGGCTAATTGAAATAAGTGAATATTCAAGAATATTTAATTGTACTGGACAAAAAGCTGTTCCTAAAGTAGTAACTAAAATTTCTATTGGTAGTTCATCTCATGGTAAAATTCCTGAACATGCAAAGAACCTAAAGCAGTCATATTTTGTGCAAAAAAATTAAAATTTAAAGTTATCAAGACTGCATTATAAAATTTACAAAAGCCTCCATTAATCAAAAAAAAGGGGGGATAGTAGGGTAATATCATGTAAGGAAAAATATCCTATAAGTAAATTACAACTAGAAAAATTTTACTTTACAAAATTAATTTTCATTTGTAATGCTAACAGCAAGACATCCATGAAAAACACACATGGTGTCTAAATAAGACAAAGGAAAATGTTTTGGGCAAAAATAAAAAGGATCCCAAATCAATTACATAGAAAAGATTCCTTTATTAACTTTTGGTCGAGAATATGTTTGTATATTTTCAGAAAACAATTCCAAGACCATGTGGATTCCTGCAACAGAGGGGAATTGACAGGTCTGCTCCAACCACGAAGACAAGAGGAGAAACAGTCCAGAGATGGAAGACGCTGTCGACGCCTTGCCACACTAGCAGTCAGCAGCTATGCACGCAGCAGATTGCTTAGGACCAAACCAGAGAGGGTCGGACCTGCATTGCCACCATTTGCCCACCATCCAGATATCATTGCTGACATGTACACATAGGAACTGTTTGACATTGAAATGGGGACTCAGAACTGTTGGACATTGAAATTGGGACTCAAACATTTTTTGTTATTATATGTTTATTTCTAGTCTGCAGAGGCAAGATTTTTTAAAAGAAAGAAATGGGGGGAAAATAGATACAGAGGCAAAGAAGCATTGAACAGACTGTCAAACTACAGCGGGAAGGCAGGGGAGGTTGCGGGGGAGTGCTGTAAGAGATCAACCAAAGGATTTGTACGCATGCATATAAGCATAACCAATGGATACAAGACCCTGGGGGGGGGCAGGTAAAGCCATGTACTGGGGGGTGGGGGAGGCCGGGGGAGGTCAATGGGGAAAAAAAAGGAGACATATGTACTACTATTTGTAATACTTTAAACAAAAAAACAAAAAACAAACAAACAAACAAAAAACAGCAAAAAAAAAAAGAAACCACAAATTGAATACATGTCTGAAAACATGATCATAAGTGAACAACAACAAAAAGAGATAATCTGACAGTAAGTATAACTCTAGAATAATATTTCTGACACGCAAAAAATATGATGCACTTTAATCTGATAATTTAGTCATAAAATTAGAAATTCCTATAGAAACTGGCTTAAATATGGATTATAACCTGTTGTTAGCAATGAACAATAAACTTTATATTGTGCCTTGAAACACCAGTAAATGATATTTAAATTTTTCACATCTATGTAATTTTTTAAAAATGATTAATTTTATTTAATCCTTCTAAAATTTTATTTTTGTGGTATCATTAAGCATGTAGGTTAAAATGAATAAGTAAATATATCTATGCATATTTTGAATGTATGATGATTTTTTAAATGAAGGAACCTGCAGATTTATAGCAAATTAAAAAGAGCAGTGTCTTAGAAGTGGGTATATATGACTCTTAATAGATTACTACTATTTATTTAAGGCTTAGCTCAAATGTCAAAGCATACAACCTTGATGCCTTTATGGTAAGAAATATCCCAATGAAATCAATCTCTTGTATTACTATTTTTTCCTTCAATTACCAATGATTTTCTGAAATTACCTAATTTATTTATTTGCTAGAATGTATGGTTCATGCTGGCTTTTTGTTGTTGTTAACCAATGCTCTTTTTCCACTTCAGGAAAAATAAAGCTATGTTTTGAATATTAAAATGCAATATATTTTTAAAAGCCATGAGTTTTTGTGTTGTCTCTGCCAGTTTTATGAACTGAGGATATCGTAAGAAGTATCTACACATTTCTGTGCTTTGGTTTACTCATCAGTTGTTTTTTTTTTAAAAGTTATCCTAGAATATGTCTAAGACTCTAAGATAGCCCTGGTTTAGAATTTAAAGTAATAAAATATGATTGCTATTTTCAATCATAGAGTTCCTTTATTCATTTCCTAAGCACTACTTGCACAGATTCCAGAACCTTAGCAGGGCAATTTCAAGAGAATAGATCACATTTCTTTATAATATAGAAATGTACATCCTTTACATCTGGCATCTTCAACATACTCATTTTCATTTGTCTCCCTTTAAACTGAGAACTTGTTAGGTCCTTCATATAAGAAAAGTGGTACTAAATTACAACTTTGTGAAACAAAATGTCAGATAAGCTGCTTGTTTGCATCACTGCAGAATAAATAATCATGTCTGGTTTTCAATCTTCATTGTTTTCTGTGAGATTGCTGTCATCCAAAATGATTGAACCAGTTTAACAACTCCCTGACTTTCCACAAAGATTGTTCAATCTAATAAGCAGGAATTGAGGAAGAAACCCTGATGATTTTATTAGGCTCAGCAAAGTCTATTTTGATATTTTAAATTAAACTGTATGCTACAAACAGAAGGGTCAATTAGGACCTACCAAATTCAATAATATACTATAAAGGCTATAATGAGGTTACTGGTATCATACACATATTATTGCACATCAAAATGATAAAAAACTCAAGTAACTTTACTGTTTGAATCCTATGACAACAGGCTTGAATGAAAATTGGGATATAAGGCATATGAATCAGTGTCACTAGAATATATTTTGAAAAACTGCTTTGTATCACTTCATCTCAGATAAAGTGGTACCTTTCCTTAAACTTTACTATTTAAAACAGCAATGATGAGCTATCTGATTCACTACTTTCATTTACATTCACATAACATGTTTTAGAGGCACACATTATATTTGAGCATATATTCCTATGTTTGCCTATTAATTGAAAGGATAAATAAGGTTGAACTAATAATCATAGTTCTGCCTTTTGTCTTTAAAAACAAAGAATTGAGAAATTCCATCAGCTTCCCAAAGTGTGAGAAAATGTATCTTTTAAAAGGTACTGCCCCAAAATTTATATTGAATTTATAGAAATATAGATTTCATTTATAATTTTTAAAAATTTTAATTGAACTATGTATGAAAGGCTTCTTTCTAAAATAACTAGAGTGAAAGTTTACTTTTTATGTCTATAATGGAATAAACTTGGATTAGTAGAGCACTGATAATAACTATTGAGAAAATGATTTCCAAGGAATTACAGGTCAAACTATCTAGGGTCTAATATCAAATGGGTTCTAGATTATATAAATTTATGGCCTCATAGTCCTATACTCAAATCACATGGCTAAATATGTAGATTTATTATGCCATATTCTAGTATTATATTAATTGAAACAAGTACAATTCTGTTAAATATTTTAAAATATAACATATTTTATTACTATATCAAAAGATCATCACACTAACCAAATATAATTGACTATTTCCAAGTACAGACATATCACATCTAAATAGAAAAGTGTTGGAATCCTATATAATAAAGAGGTAATATGCAAATTGACCATCACTCCAACACAAAAGATGGCCGTCCACATGTGGTCAAAGATGGCCACCCCCATGTGGACACAAGATGGCCGCCACAAGATGGCCGGCAGGGGAGGGCACTTGGGAGAAACTAGGCCTGCAAGGGAGGGCAGTTGGGGGTGACCAGGCCTGCAGGGGAGGGCAGTTGGGGGGGAACAGGCCTGCAGGGGAGGGCAGTTGGGGGTGACTATGCTGGCAGGGGAGGGCAGTTAGGGGCAATTGGGTTAGCAGGGGAGCAGCTAGGTGTTGATCAGGCTGGCAGGGGAGTGGTTAGGGGGTGATCAGGCTGGCAGGCAGAAGCAGTTATGGGCAATCAGGCAGGCAGGCAGGCGAGCGGTTGGGAGCCAGCAGTTCTGGATGTGAGAGGGATGTCTGACTGCCCATTTAAGCCCAATCCCTCCAGGATCAGGTCTAAATGGGCAGTCAGACATCCCTCAAGGGGTCCCAGATTGGAGAGGGTGCAGGCTGGGCTGAGGGACACACCCCCCCATGTACGAATTTCATGCACCAGGCTTCTAGTGTATTTATAATGATGCATTTCAATGTATCAACTAAAAATTTTGAGACTTCGGTTTTGCATGGTGAAACATGTCTTATAAAATGAAATATATATGTACTAGAGGCCCGGTGCATGAAATCTGTTCATGGGGGTGGTGTGTCCCTCAGCCTAGCCTGTACCCTCTCCAATTTGGGACCCCTTGAGGGATATCTGACTTCCCTCTCACAATCTAGGACTGCTGGATCCCAGCTGCTCGCCTGCCAGCCTGATCGATGCCTAACTGCTCCCCTGCTGACCAGATTGCCCCTAACTGCCCTCCCCTGCTTTCCTGTTAGCCCCCAACTGCCCTTCCCTGCAGGCCTGGTCACTCCCAACTGCCCTCCCCTGCAGGTCTGGTCACCCTTAACTTCCCTCCCCTGCTGGCCATCTTGTGGCAGCCATCTTGTGTCCACATGGGGGCAGCCATCTTTGACTACATGGAGGCAGCCATATTGTGTGTTGGAGTGATGGTCCACATGTTATAAGTATTATATAAAATTAAAAATAAATAAATAATAAATTTGAAAATTCATAAATAATTAGGGTAACTAAAACCTTAATGTGGATTTTTTCCTCATATTTTTAAATTACTTTATTGGCATCAGTTCTTTTCATTAAAATGTGCAATTTAAGTTTGTAATGTCTGAATTTCATTTGGTCATGGTGCCTGTCCTAACAAGTGAAGTGAGTTACTGTATGTCTATCTTTTTAGAATCTGAGCCTCACAGAAGTTTGGTATAATGCATAAATTTTAGCTACTCTACACAAATTGAATGCTTTTATTGAATAAAGTAATTGAAGGTGAAATATTCAAATTCTAAGACTATCATTGTATAACCAATTTTTATCTTTTTTATTGTTCTCAGTTTTAAAAAACAGATTATGGGGGTGGGGGTGATGTGGAGAGAATAAATGTGGGGAAAAGAGTGACATCCGTTATAGTTTCAACAATAAAGATTAATTTTTAAAAAGTAACAAAAATAAAATAGATTACATGTCCTATTTAGAAGGGTGACATAACCTGAATAAGTTCATGCCTAATTAGTGACCTTTCTTGTATGTAGTCATAATCACAGACTGAAAAGCCTAGATTTCTCTGAGTGTATCATTCAAGTTGATACACAATGAACAAGTTTGACCAATACACTTATGGGTTATAAGCATTCCAAAATATATCTTTGTCACTGACAGGACCCTAAGAAATTGTGAGTATTGTTTTCTGAGTTTTTATTCTAATATCAGTGTTCATTTCAGAAATCTATCATTAGTTCATTTTAAAAGTATAGAAAATATTAATTTTTAGGCATATATTCCAGGAACTATGATTACAATGATTGCATCATTTGATCATCAAAACATCATCTATTACTAAGACCATTAATTAGTTACAGGCTTTAACCAACCAATATTTTGAGAGCTATTTTCTAACACAAGTCTTAAAATCTCTTTAATAGTTTTATATATTTACTAGATGCCTGGTGCATGAATTTGTGCTTGGCCATGGGGGAGGGGATGCAAGAGGTTGGCCAGCTGTCCCCACCCTCAAATGGGGGGCAATTAGGGGTGGGCCAGCAGGGGGGGAGGGGCTGCAGGAGGTGGGCCAGCCTGGGGGGCCCATGAAGGTTGGCTGGACCCAAGCCCGATCGGGGTGGGGGGGCAATTGGGGAAAGGGCTGGATGAAGGGAGGGGCTGTGGGAGGTTGGCTGGCTGGCCCCACCCCCATCAAGCCAGTTGGCTGGCTGTAGTGCGCATCATATTGACCAGTCGTTCTGGTTGTTCCAGTCGTTCCGGTCGGTTGGCTTTTATATATATAGATTGGCTCTATGAAACATGAGTTCTCCTCTTCCTATGAGTTTTATTATGTTTTTTGCTTTTATAGGAAGTTGCAATATATATTTTATATTATAACCATCGTTACTCCAGATTTTAAAAATTTAGCTCTGTATTTATATTTATTGTATACTCACTATTGAACTTTTAACTATATTTCATTCTATTTGAAAGTTACAAGAACATGGATTAGAGACTCTGAGAAAAAGATGTTAGAGAAATTTATTGTGAGGAATATGTATATTGAGAGATTTATTGGGAGGAAAATCAAGCAAGAGAAAACTGGAAAAGAAGGGGTGATAATGACTGAATTCTGTGAAAGAGGGAATAAGGAGGATTTTCAGACAATAGAGCAGTTTGAAGAAAGGGGAGTTCTAAATCCTATGTCATCTTTTAGAGGAATTCCACAGTCTCACAGGAATGGACCTGCCTTCTATTCCTGCCACACCCAGTTATTTCTAGAAGCAACTGTGGGAAACAGGACTTCAGAGCTACTGTGGTGATGGATTCTGGGTGCAGCACCTGAGGCTCTCAATATGGTCCCTCCAGTATAAGATCTCAGACATGCATTTCTATGATCACCACAACTCACATTCCTTATCTATCCTGTGTAGAGGAGTGGTCCCTAGATTGGGCTTCTCTTCCTGAGAGGAACCTAAGAAAAGCAAAGTTAGTGGCAAGAATTATAATCCCCACTTATGCAGTTGCTTTCTGGGCTACAATGGCAGTGGTCATCTCCCTCTTATTAAATTAATTGAACAAGGAGGCTATTAGAATGATGTAGTTTTAATGCCTTAGGGGCATACATAAGTGCACTGACACCTAAGCCTGAAATGCCTTAAGTTTAAGAAATTGAAACCTAAGGACAGCCAATCACCAACAGCCAACTAGGCTTTTCCAAATGAAGCAACCACTTAAGCTATAGTCAATGTAATAATTTCTCTGATTTGCTTCTACCTCTTCTTTTTAAAAACCTTTTTCTGGTTCCTTCCTTTTAGCAAGAAACAAAGACTTACATTTGATTTTTTTCCAGTGATTCCCTCTTTGGGATGTGTCCACACCTTTAAAAAAAATCTCATTCTTTACCTTTTTTTTAAAATACCTCTTGGTAAACTTTTGGGTCTATCTATCTATCTATCAATCTATCTATCTATAAATCTATCATCTATTTATCAATATATGTTATATATATATATATATATATATATATATATATATATATATATATGTTTATATCCTATATAATAAAAGCTTAATATGCTTAGTGTCTGGTCATCCGGTGACTGGTCCACTGTTCAACCAATCAAAGCATAATATATTAATGATATGCTAAGGCCACTCAACCACTCTCTATGACATGCACTGATCCCCAGGGGGCAGACAGTCGACTGGTCGACCAGTCACTATGATGTGCACTGACCACCAGGGGGTAGATGCTCTGACCATTAGGTTAACTTGCTGCTGGGGTCCAGCTGATCGGGACTGAGCGAGATAGGTCAGACATACCCTGGAGCCCTCCCACGGTCCCTCCCCAGCCCCAGTTGTGCACTGGTGGGGTCCCTCAGTCTGGCCTGCACCCTCTTGCAATCTGGGACACCTTGGGGGATGTCAGAGAGCTAGTTTTGGCCTGATTCTGCAAGCCACTCCCTTCGTGAGGGTGCCAGACACAGGGCTCATGACTGGTGAGCCCTGCTGTGGCAGTGTGAGCCTCTTCCAATTAGGACTGATTAGGCAAGAGCCCACAGCAGGCACAGGGGGGCCTGGATAAGCGGGAGCAGCAGGTAGGAGCTACAGGTGGCATTGGACTGTGCCTTTCAGTCCAATCCCCACAGGCCACCCCAAAGGACTCTACCCATGCATGAATTCATGCACTGGGCCTCTAGTATATATATAATTACACATCGATATATAGTATAAAAAGCCAGTGACCAAAATGCTGTAACCACAGGAATGACGGGTCACTGTGATGCCCACTGCGACCAGCTAACCAGCCTGATCAGGGGGTGGGGCCAGCCAGCCAATCTCCCACAGTCCCTCCTCTGGCCACTGACCCCAGATCGGCCCCCCCCACCCTACTCGGGGGTGGGGCCGGCCAGCCCACTGCCTGCGGCCCCTCCCCCCAGCTGGCCTGGCCTTGATTGGGCCCTGATTAGCGCAGTCCAGCCAGCCAACCTCCCACCATCTCCTCCTCCTGACAGGCCCAGCCCGATCCATCCAGATCGGGGACCAGGCTGGCCAGACCCCACCCATGCACAAATTCGTGCACTGGGCCTCTAGTATAGTATATATAATTACATATATATATATATATATATATATATATATATATATATATATCATAATCATTATCCAATGCCATCATAATTTTACTGTCAAAATTATAAAACAAACTAGAGGCCTGGTACATGAATTCATGCACGGGAGGGGTTGCTCAGCCTGGTCAACTATCGAGACCTATCCAGGGAACCAGCCAGCCAGCAGTGGAGAGGGACTATGAGAGGTTGGCCAGCCAGGGGGAGAGGCCGCAGGAGGTTGGCTGTGGGAGTGCACTGACTACCAGGGGGCAGCTCCTGCATTGAGCATCTGCCCCCTGGTGGTCAGTGTGTTTCATAGTGACTGGTCGACCGGTTGTTCTGGTCATTCCGGTCATTTGATCGTAATGGTGGCTTAGGCTTTTATATATATATAGATTACATAATAAATAAAATGTCCTCCAGTATGCATATTGTTTTGAGCTGGAATGAAGGTTAAAGATGATTTAGAAACTCCTAGTGTCAAGCCTTTACTGTGGGACCACTGACCAACCTTTAGGGGCATGGGAGGCAGAGACTAATCTTGGTCTATTGGTTTGATTTAGAGAGCTCTGTAAATAAAAACAACTCCATTCACTTTCACCTTCACAATTTGACAACTGGAGACTGGTTTGCAAATATATAAATTTATGTATACATAATTTTTTTTCAGAGTTCTACTTAGTGATAACAAAATGCCAAATCCTGGTAGATTTCCCCCTCTCTGGTGATTATCCTCAGGAATAACCTGTGCTTTTTCTTAGAAGTTCAGGTATTACATATAGTACATCTAAAAATGGGTGTCTTTTAATGAGGTTTGAATAGTTTCTGGTTTGTTTTCTGTAAGAGCTACACATGATTCCTATAATCTTTTATTGCCTTTTCCTCTTGCGACTGCTTTTCAGACACTATGGTTATGATTTGAAGGATTTCTTTACTTTGAGGTGGGTTCTGCTACTATTTCCTTTTCTTATTTTAATGGTTTTCTTCATTTACTTAGGCTTGGGTTAGATGAGTAAGTTATGTTATAGTTTAATGTTTCATTATAAACTAAAACTCATTATAGAGTCATAAATGTCATAAAATAAAAGGACTTTAATTTTATATTAAAGATTTTACTTGCTGTGTTAAGTAGTTTTCTTTAATTAGTTTCAGTTAACAAGGCAATTATTTCAGGGAAATCATTAGAATTGTAATACTTTTGATTGGGGAGGACTCCAATAACTAGATTATGGAAAAAAAGACCAGATTTATTTACTCATTTTATGATTTTTTAAAACTAAAATGATTTGTAGAATTTTTTTTCTTAAATTTTACTATTAGGAATATGTGTTAAGAATAGGAATATAATGCCATCTACTTGTTACTTTGGAAAATGACCTGGTGAAAATTTGCCTTGAAAGTAATAATACATGACTATCTGAACAATTAGCATAGCTATTATGTGATACAGTAGGATAATACAATAAGTAAAAAAATAATAATTTATATTATTTAGTATTTCTCTCTCCCTGAAATTTTTATGAATCTAGTATTTCCAGGACTGATACAAATTTTTGGAAACTATAATGTATTTCTCATCTTCTGAGAATGGAAATGCATTTCAGTTTGTGAAATTTTGTTTAATAACATTTAAGAGTTTTGCTTAAGAATAATCTTAGACTTAAATCTTCAAATTCAGTACTATGAACAAATGTTTTTTGGTAAGATAATGGCTTTTTTCTTTATTGGAAAAATATAACTCTTTAAAATAAAACACTACTGGACAAGTTATAGTTTAAGATAAATACAAATGGATTTGACTTAACGTACACAATTTATTTTTATTCTGTTTTTCTGTCATAGAATTTATAGAAAAAAAATGCCCTTTAAAAGTAATATATATTGCCCAGCCAGAATGGCTCAGTGGTTTAATGTTGACAGCCAGGCTGGATCCCTAGTGTGGGGCATGCAGGAGGATTCTCTCTAATCCTTGATGTTTCCATCTCTCCCTCTCTTTCTCTCCATCTCTGAATTCAATGAAAATACATTTTTTAAATCACTATATATTTTGTTATTTTCCTTATTCTTTTTAAGTAAACATGATTTTTTTCTAGCATGAGGAAAAACTGTTGAGGACTTTAATAATATAATTTTCACTACCTGTTTTGCATTTTATAGTTTTAAAGATTAGCCTTATTTTCTTTGCTACACATTACTGGTGCTTCAAATGCAAACATTGGATTTTCTTTATATAACTTCTAGGGCTCTTATTTTCTATATACTCTGTAGCCTCTCAAAAAATGAACATAGAGAAAGGAAGGCAAATGAAGTACAAAGAAAATAAGAATGAGAAATAAAAAGTGTATGTCCAAATTTTATGTGCAACATGTTCCCTAAAACCTAAAAATAGAACAGGATACAGCAGCATTTTAGATAGTCACATGACTAAAATTTGTTGCTATGTAAAATAGGACTACCATTCGGATTCTATAAACAGTTATTACTAAGTACTATTTTACATGTTTTCTTGTGTGCTCTCTCACTTAAGTCTCAAAACCCACTTTTTAAGTAGGGAGTATTATTCTCATGATAAGTACAGAAAAACTAAGCCTCAGAGAGATTTTAGGGTCACTTAACCAGTAAGTTACTACTCTAAAACTCTAATTAGATAATTTTATATGCAGTGTTATGCAGCATCAGAAAAAAGAAAAAAAAAGACATTTAGATTCGTACTTACCTAAAGAATCTAGAATCTAAAGAATCTAGAAGTCAATAATAAATTATGAAAGATCTAGTTATTTTATATCAAGGCCTAGGTCTAATGACATTATACAAAGACATATTGGTCTAAGAATTAAAGAATAAGAAAACAGCTCAAATTGTTGAGACTGATTCACCCAAAAATGAATATAAAGACAAATGGACATTGGTCACAGAGCCCATTGTGCACATGCCTGTTGATTCAAGACTCCCCTGAAAAATCTAAAAAGCAAAGATCTTCAACATGATCTTGGTATAATTTCTAGAATTTTCCAAGGATGAAATGCTTATTTAATATCTGAAACGAAGAACACAAAACTAGATATGTTTTTATTATAATTAGGGAGAGCTTTCTTGTCAAACATAGTCTCTTTGAGGAGAGCAGCCTGCTGATTTTCTATTGAACTTTGAAAGCCTGCAATCCAAGGACTGGTGGGATTTTAAAGACAAGTGGGTTGACATAATTTATTTAGAGTGAGATTGCTGTTGAGTGGTTGACATTCACAAGAGAGTCCAATTTTAATTGCTTGACTTTTAGAAGCAAGGAGCCCTCATTGATTGGTAAGCATGCAAAAGTGTGTTTGCTGAGGTGAGGTGTTGTTATTTATTGATTAACCTGCTTTAAAAATGTTTCCAGTGTCTATGTGTTATGCAAATATAGAACTTTAATTTATTAATAAGGCATGTTCAAACTGATTATGGTGGTTACCATTACCATGGCTACATAATAATCCATGTTTTCCTAGTGATATGGAAATATTCTTTATCACATATAAGTATTTACTGTTATTATTATTATTAATCTAGTTGCTCCATGAAATATTTTATACTCATATGTTTTGAAAGATGAAATGTATATTTTTCTGGCAAGGATGCCCGCTGGTTTGACAAATTTCATTTAAATTAAGATTTGTATTTATCTACTAGAGCTTGGCTTCTGAAAGGAACAGTTGATTCTTTAACTCATGTCATGAGTCCTTATAACATAGCTTTACTACTCTCAAGTATATTATATAAACCTAATTAAGTTAATAAAGTCTTCTAAGGTGCTGCAGATATGAATTCACATTATGGCATGTATTGTAGGTGGGATAAAGTCTTCCTGGATTAATATATTTGTTCAGGTTCCTATAGGAAATTTTAGGTTTTCCAAAATTTCCAAAAAAATAAATATATATCTTTTGTGTAATACTCATTAATTTCAAAATATTAATAAAATGTGAAAAGCTTTTAAAATGTATGTACTTTGTGAATAAGGATGTTTCTCAATTTAAATGTAATGCCTTCATAACAATGTAATCAATGTTATAAAGGTATGATTTACTTCAGTTTATATTGAAGACCTTTAAAAATAGATTTTTATGTAAGCCATTAATTTAACACTAATAATTCTTATTTTTGGCAGTTAACTCTACTTGGAAGACTTCATCACCCTAGAGTTACTCTTCATGGTAATAACCAGATTAATAACATAGTGCAGCCTTTTAAAAATGGAAATTTATTTTACCTGGGTAATCTAAATTCAGCCTATTCACAATGGGAAAAGGATTTATAATTTTTGCTCAAAAATATCCTCTTCATTTTACTTTGAAAGAATGAAACAATTAATTGCAAAGGTCCTTGATTAATAGGCAGGAGAGATCTGATGTTTGAGGACTTTATCCTATCTAATAAAAGAGTAACATGCAAATTAACCATCACTCCGCTACACCCACAAGCCACACCCATCAGTCAATCAGGAACAAGTATGCAAATTAACCCAACCAAGATGGCTGTGGCCACAGAGAGAGCAGGAGGGAGGCTTGGGTTTCCCTGGCAATGGAGGAAGCCAAGCTTTCCGCACACCCTGGCCTGCCCAGGTCTCCGCTTAAGGCTACAAAGTTTCAATTATAGAAGATAAATAAATCCCAACAGAAATGGCTGCCGCCACGGAGTAAGCAGAAGGCTTGGCCCCACTCCAGGCTACAAAGTTTCAATTGTAGAAGATAAATAAATCCCAGATACCAGGGCCTCTGCTTGGGTCGCCAGGGGGTGTGGCCAGCCTGCAAACCACCACAGGCCCCTCGCCCAGGCCGCCCCATGTCCCAAGGGAACCCCCACCCTGATCCGGGATACCCTTCAGGACAAACCATCTGGCCCCCACCCATGTACCAGGCCTCTAGCCTATCTAATAAAAGAATAATATGCAGATTGACCATCACTCCAACTGCCCCCATGTGGTCAAAGATCCTGCCCCCATGTGGACACAAGATGGCCACCACAAGATGGCCAGCAGGGAAGGGCAGTTGGGAGGGACCAGGCCTGCAAGGGAGGGCAGTTGTAGGCAATCAGGCCAGCAAGGGAGGTCAGTTGGGAGGGACCAGGCCTGCAAGGGAGGGCAGTTGGGGCGATCAAGCCTGCAGGGGAGGGCAGTTAGGGGTGACCAGGCCAGCAGAGGAAGTAAGTTGGGGGTGACTGGGCCTGCAGAGAAGGGCAGTTAGGGGTGACCAGGCCTGCAGGGGAGGGCAGTTAGGGCAATCAGGCTGGCAGGGGAGCAGTTAGGCATCAATCAGGCTGGCAGGGGAGTGGTTAGGGGGTGATCAGGCTGGCAGGCAGAAGCGGTTAGGGGCAATTAGGAAGGCAGGCAGGCGAGCAGTTAGGAGCCAGCAGTCCTGGATTGTGAAAGGGATGTCCGACTGCCCGTACCGGGATCAGGCCTAAATGGGCAGTTGGACATCCCTCGAGGGGTCCCAGATTGGAGAGGGTGCAGGCTGGGCTGAGGGACACGCCCCCCCTCTGCACAAATTTCATGCACCGGGCCTCTAGTTTAATATATGGAACATGCTTATAGCAAAGCAGATTTCATAGGTGCTCAATTAGTGATGACTTCAGTCTTCAGAACAACACCCCCATTCTTCAGACAGTTATCCTGTAATCTGACTCAAACCTGTATTTCCTGTATCAGCACTCACTCCCCTTTCTCTCTCACACTAAGATTCAAATAAACAAATAACTCATAATTGTTTATTTGTAACTATTTCCCTCCATGAATTAGTCACACAGTCTTTCTTCAGTAAAACAACATTTATCTTTTATCGTACATGTCAAGGTTAAACCAAAGTTTTATGGGGCTTTCTTTTTTCTCCAAATCAAAGTAATAGCACTTATCTCCTCCTTTATTATATTGTAGTATTTATAGGTATCTCATATAATTTTGGTAAACTTAATGATTAGTAAACAGCATCATTTGTATAAGACTTATTTCTTCTATGTATCTAAACTTCCTGATTATATATAAATAATTACAATTATAAAATTAGAATATTAAAAGCAGAAGTATTTTCACAAAATAATAAAATTTAGGGGAATTAACTTAGTTTAGGACATATATTAATTATCCACTTCTATTTCTATGAGAGTTCTTCCTAATATAAGGAATAGCTTAGGAGAATCCATTGGGAGTAAGTGGTTATAAACAAAACATAATTACATGTAAGATTTGCTAATAGCAGAGGCAAATAATAAGTGATGCTGAAGAGGAAGTTATGAGGGTCTAATTATTAATCAGAAGGGTACTTTTTGAGAAAAGTCAAAAGATAGTCATTAATTTAAATTTTAGATAACAGATTTATTGATCAAGTACAGGGGCAAGTTTCTGTAGCTGAGATAATGAAAAAAGTTTAATTTAATGATTTCTTATGAGAATATATCATTTTTGCTAAAGGTGCATTTTTATTTCTCAGATAAAAATTACCTTTAATCATTCTACATTGGGCTTGCAGAAGTTCTAAAAGATGATTAAATAGTAATGATACAATACATCTCAAAGTATTGTAACACTGAAAAGAATTGGAGTAAAGGCTGAAATTATATGCTGTGGCCTCCTTCAAGATTTCCTGGTGATTTTTTGTTTTGACCTTAAATTGTAATTTTTTGATAGTGTATATTGTGCTAATGGAATATTATTGTAGCCATTATTAAAACAACAACAACAACAAATAGAATCTTCTTTCTGGAAAACATAAAGCTTGGTAAAGTTGAATTCCTTTTATACATGTTGTGTTTCAGAAATATTTTATTATAAAGACAAACAAACACAATGTTAAAAACTTAAGTACACATGAAGAAGTACCTAAAACATCATGATTGAGCAAGATTCATGTTTCTGTGTTTAACTTTTATATCTCTAAAACAAGTTAAGAATCCTTACCTTTCAGAATAAAGCACAGATCATAATAAGATCCTATAAAAGAGAAAGAACCCAATAAATGTTAATTGTTCATCTCTTTTGCTCCTAACATAGTAATATGTTTTGGACTGCTGTCAGTTACAATCATCCATAATATCTCTAAAGATTGAGGACCAGGTCCTGCTTGGGAGGAGACTGTGCTTTCTCGAAGTTGTAGAGACCCAGCACCAGGAAGTCCAGAGCTCAGGAAGAAGAAATCTTATTTCGAGGGCATATTGTTAGCTCAAAATGATTAACTAAACAGCTTTGGACATTCAATGATCAGGTGGAGTGTGTTGCCCTGAAGGGATGGCAAATCCCATGAACTGAGTAATGAGAATGAGTATGGTGGAAACATTGTTTGTTGATTACTGTGCTATAAATAAACAAAGGGAGAATTTCTAGCCACAGACCAAGGTTTATAGCTACCCAATTCATTTAAATTTTCTATAACTAAATCTCAATTATCTCTTGAGTTTGCTGAAGACACACAGTCTAACAAGTTTAGGCAAATCTCAAAAAAAAAAGTATTTTATTCTGACCTAAATATGCTGATTACTTCAGGATCTTGTTTTAGAAATGCTCAAAAAACCTGTTCTATAATACTTTTGTCCATTCTTTTTGTCTTAAAATTTCAAAGTTTGTTTGAAAACTGAATAGTTGTATGTGAAAAAAGAAGAAACTTAAAAGAAGGAACTCTTACCCTTTGCAACAACATGGATGGACCTGGAGATTATTATGCAAAGCAAAATAAGCTCTTAGAGAAAGACAAATACCACATGATCTCACTTATATGTGAAAATTATTGAGCAAAATAACCAGAAACATGGAAACAGACTGATGGATATAAGAAGGCAGGGAGTGAGAGGGACTGGATAAAAGAAGGTGAAAGAATTAGCCAAAGAAGATATATGCATAGCCCATTGACACAGACCACAGTGTGCTGAAGGCCAGGGGAGGGGGTGATTAGGATGCTGGGTGGAGGTGGGCAAAGAGGGGGAAAATGGGGGACATCTGTACTAGTGTCAACAATAAAAACTTTAAAAAAAGAATCTCAAAAACGATGGAAATTTCCATCAAGAAAAATGTGCAAATATACCTACTTTCCCAAAGAGATCAGGTTTATGGCATTCATGACTCATGTAAGCCTTTCTATAACCCTTTGTTTAATAAACCTACCCTCCTAGAAGTTTGTTTCAAAATCATTTCAGAGGCCCAAAGGTCACAGCATTTGTGGCAGTCACAAAGCTTTTTTTTTTTTTGCATTTCTCTTATTTTTGTTTTTAGTCATGTATAAAGAAACAACTGTCCTTCAGTTTATTCTTGAAACCCTGATGGTTACCAAGATGTTTCAAATTATTCCAATTCAAAATTATGACATTTTTTGCTGATTTACCTCTAAAACTTTGGCTGGAATCCAAAGCTAAAAGACCAAGGAGTCCATCCTGATGCAGATGGTTTTCTGATAGAGTCTCCAAAACTGGTTCTGCATGAGGCCAAGACAGCCAAATACTAAAGGCTGATACATGGACACTTGCTGTAAATGTTTTTGTATTGGGGTCATAGTTCAACTCTATTCTCCCAGTTTGGGCCTCTATGTCTAAAATTTTAGATAACTGAAGATGTGGGCCATCCCATCACTTACTATCTCTCTAATTTTGTGTATAAGTAGAGAGCCGGCTTGAGAAGTAAACTGTTTGAAATTGCCCTACTAATGAAAAAGTCGCATCATGGACTCAGAAATATTGAGAAATGTTACTTTCAGACTATTATTTTTTCCATAATCCTGATTTTTTTCATTTTGATTAAACTTTTATTAAGAATATCTAAATGTACTCTTAAAAAAAGTGGTTTAAAAGCAAAACCCTACTTGAAGATTAACTCTAACTAACTTAAATAGAATTCTGAAGGTATGTTTCTTCTGACAAATAAAATTCTAGAATAAGATTTAGATGGTACAGTAATGGTTTTGAATTTTTGAGAATTTCTTCAAAGAGAGGCTTTCTACAATATTCAATCTTGGCATACCACCAAGAATAAAGATTTGTATTTCCTATAGCTATTGTCTGGAAGGTAGAGAGGGCATAAGTAACATTTTAAGGATTCACTGAAGCACAACTTCAAAAAACATAACTAGGTGGGACCTGCTGGGAAACAAGGACTCAGACAAATCAGCTTGGCAGGTGGCACTGAGGAGCAAATAGTTGTTACCTTCAGAAAGAATACAAGGGGAAGAGGTGGAGTCTCAAGCCACAACAAACTGTGGCAACAAAACAAGAAACACTCTTTATAAACAGATGAGAGTACAGAATTGTTGCTTCTACATTGAGAATTCTTATAATAATGTTTTTTTTCCAACACACACTGATACTTACATATAAGTATCACATACACTTCACCATAATAGGAAAAGAATGGTGGGAGCGGGAAGGCATTCCTTCAGGAATTAGCCCAGAAAACATTATAGTCTCACAGAGATAATTGAGAATTTTACTCCTTAGGAAAGTTTCTATTTTTAGTTCATTTAAAGAATAGAAGGAAGGCCAAGAGACACATGAAAACATGCTCAAAGTCACTAATTATCCGAGAGATGCAAATCAAAACCACAATGCGATACCATCTCACACCTGTCAGAATGGCTATCATCAACAAATCAACAAACGACAAGTGTTGGCGAGGATGCGGAGAAAAAGGAACCCTCGTGCACTGCTGGTGGGAATGCAGACTGGTGCAGCCACTGTGGAGAACAGTATGGAGTTTCCTCAAAAAACTGAAAATGGAACTCCCATTTGACCCAGTAATTCCACTCCTAGGAATATATCCTAAGAAACTAGAAACAACAATCAGAAAGGATATATGCACCCCTACGTTCATAGCAGCACAATTTACAATAGCTAAGATTTGGAAACAGCCTAGGTGCCCGTCAGCAGATGACTGGATCAGAAAACTATGGTACATCTACACAATGGAATACTATGCTGCCATAAAAAAGAAGGAATTCTTACCATTTGTAGCAACTTGGATGGAATTGGAGAACATTATGCTAAGTGAAATAAGCCAGTCAATGAAAGAAAAATACCACATGATCTCACTCATTTGTGGATAATAAAAAACATTATAAACTGATGAACAAAAAGATAGATACAGAGGCAGTAAAGCATCAAACAGACTGTCAAATTACTGCGGGAAGGTTAAGGAGAGGTGGGGGAAATAAGAGATCAACCGAAGGACTTATATGCATGCATATAAGAGTAACCAACGGATGCAAAACATTGGGGTGTGAGGGCTTGTATGGGGGTGGGTGGGGGGCAATGGTAAGATATGTACATATATAATACCTTAATAAAAAAAATAAAATCTTAAAAAAAAACCAGAAAACACTAGAATGATGTTTTTACAGTGTTAAAAATAAATTTCCATTGATAAAAAAAAAGAATATGTATGTAAAGAGGACATTTTTTCCCAAAAGTCCGTTATGGAAAGAGAAATCTGTTTCTGCAGAAGTCTGTTGTTAGGTAACTGGACTCTCACTTACCATTAAGATCTTGCAGAACCCAACCTCTAGTCTCTATCAGCTCTTTATAACAGAGTATCATCTAACTGTGACCCGAGTGTGACAGAAGTAAATTAAGACATCTGACCAGTGTGTTACATATTCCCAAAGCATCGTCCTCCCTTCTCTTTATCTTCCTTTCCCATTCCCTCTGACTTTGTTCATGTTTGAGCTTTTTCTCATATCCAAAGAATCATTAAAGTCTTAAGTTCACCCAGGGGGAAAACACACACACACACACACACACACACAAACACACACAAAAAAACATTTTCAATGACTTGTTCAACTTGTTTTCTCTTCCACTTCTCACATTATTCTTCATTTGCCAAAAAAAAAAAGGTATTAAATAACTTCTACTATATCACCTATTTCTATGTTTGATTATCTCTCTGGGCTAGACAAACTCTCCACTGTCCCTTAACAGTTTGCTACATTTTTTTTCTGCATAACTTTGTGTGCATATTAATCTGATAGAAATCTACCTCATAGTTCCACTTATCATACTCTTCTTATGTTGCAAGAATCACCTCAAAGGCCTTCTCCAGTAGTGAACTGACTGTGATTCCTTAAACCGTATATGATCTTCCCCTTAGTTACTTAAATAACAAGCCTCATATTGGTGGCAAACTGGTGGATCATCTCTTCCGTGTCCTACTTGGTGGCATAAACATAAAATGGGCAAAAACGCTTTTCACTGACAACTCAGCTCCTTTTGGGAATGAATCATGGAGTGTTATTATGATACCATTGTAAGTTGTAATTACCTAGTTATTAATAACAGGAAAGGAACAAAGGGAAGGCCAAATATTTTAGGCATGTCACTTTTTTAAGCAGCTGTGCCAGGAAGCTGCAGTTTAACACTTCCCACCGATCACTAGGGGAAGGCCCTGAACAGGGTGGAGAATAGAGGCATGCCCAATGAAATCTTGGTGAAATAGGGAGGCACTTGTCTGTTAGTCACACCTGGGAACAGGTCATTGGCCACTGCAACTAAGGAAAGATTTGGAATACTGTAGTCCCTAAACAAAGAAGCTTGCTCTGTTGGTTTGAGCCCTCTTGGTTCCTCTTGGTTGACTTTTGGCCTGTGGGACTTTCATGGTCCTGCATTTGCCCACATGGTCCACTGCCATGTGGACCCCACACACAGTGGACTAATAGACTGTAACGAGCCTACTGCTAAACTAAACCCAATTCCGACATGGAATGGAAACTCTGGACACTGGCTTTGCAGTTAGCTCTACTGAATCCCCAGCTGCATTTCTTCCAGAACTGGATTAAGTTAAATGGGACTTTAGGAACCCAAGAATGTAATTCCACACAAATAAAAATCACTTATCTTCCTGTGCGAGTCTCTGAAAATTATCTTTTCAAGATAGCATAAGGACCTAACCCCTAGCACTCAGTGAGGAAAGGGATATCCTACTTCCACCAGTAACAATTAATAGTCATTTAACTTTCAGCAATCATGGAAGCCACATAGCTTGCAATAGGAAAAATTCAAAATCTAAGGAAACATTTCCAATTGTGGCCAGCTATGGTTGTTACAAAATGACTTATTAAAATGTTTTAAATATTCAAAAACTGTACCAAGTCTGTTAATATGAACAATTTCCAGTTAGTTACTAGTATATCTAGTCCTTCTCAATGCAAATTGCTTTATCCACAATGTCTATCTGGGGTGACCCCATAAGTCATCATACAAAGTAGAATACTTTTGAGAATTATAAGGGACATTATTAATAATTATTCCATTAAATGTATTTAAAGCAGGACTGTCCCAGGCTAATGGCTATCTCTATTGCTCTCAAAGAGATATACCTAGAACTCAACATGATATTCCATTATGATCTGAATATTACAGAGTGTAATGTGAGCATCATCCTTATTGTAATATCACAAAATAAATATCAACTTCAAATTTTGGCCATTATAGTATAACAGCCACTTCATTTATAATGATTCAGTGACTTTTCCATTAACTAAAATTCCTATATAATTTGTTATGCATTACTGCTTGCCTCATCTTCTGCTTGCAGGTTTGTCTTCTTAGATCCAAGTGACCTTCCAGGACATATTTTGCTAAAAGATTTAAGCAGAAGGAGATCAAAGAAACTATCCTGAATCATGCCATTATAAAATTTATTTTCAGGGGCCAATAATTAAACCAAAAGTTTAATTATGTTAGCAGCTATATAAATCATGCAGGTTTACATCAACATGATTGAGATAACATCAGATTCTCATCATAGTTTTCATCTCTCTTTTGTCTTAGTCATTATGATTCAAGGCTCTGAAGTATAACTCTCTTAGCAACAATGTCAGCTTACACAAATGACTAGATTGCCAAATCAGACACAAATCAGAGGTCTTATTTAGTATTAAGCTTTTTAATAATTTCAAGTGCATGCATAGCTGAGCAACATAGGAGTATGAGGGAGACCCTGAGACCATTAACCTGCAGCTTTCTAGGTTCTTTCTTGCCACATAAGGACAGACTCTGGTCAAAATTAACAAAAAAAAATTCTCTAAGAGAATTTATGCAAACATCACTTGCAAATAAAGGAGCCATGTGGTTACAAAACATATTTTTATACTCCATTAGTTACAGGATATGTGATATTTCTTATGGAGTCATGTCCCATAAATTGATAAATTCCTGATTTCTTCACCACAAGCAATTTTCAATAGATTAGGTTCCTTCTGCTAACGCATTCTGTATGTAAAGGTAACTACCATCAAAACATACTTTCAGTGTCTTTGCAGGAGATCTCTCATTAGCATGTTTGCAAAGAGATTTTATTGGCTCATCTATCTACCTTTGCCAAGGCATCTCCCAATAAAGGCAGGGGAATGGGTAACCAATTGGCTACTAAACCTTTTCTATTCCATAAAGGCTGAGATCATACAAAAATTATCTTTGTTTCAGTTTTTTATTTGGTCACCTCCTCAAGAGCAGCTGTGAGTTTCTGGGTTGGATTTCTGTTGAGTACACAACAGTGAAGTTCAGCCAGAGAAGCCTTGGATGAGTAACTCCTTCATCTGCATTCAGAACCTGGGAGATCAGTAAAAACAATCATTAGTTCTTTACGTTTCTTCATTAGGTAGACACACTGAAAATCAGTAAAACCAATTAGCACACTAAGTTGATTCATACTGTTAACTGCTGTTAATTGCCTCTAACTTCATCAATGGATGATAAATTCTTACGTTGTTTTCTCAACAGAATTAATATCTGAAGGGAAGTCATATCTTCTCCCCAAATGTGTATTTACCTTACCTTGCTATCTTGCATATAACAATCAATTAATTAGTCATGTAATTAAGAAGTGTGACTTAATGGTTGAGAGATCTGTGATTCAAATGACTGTAATCTCCAAGAGCATTTTAAAAATATTGAAAAAATAACAAGTTATTTTTTAAAAAAATTAATAGAAATTAGTTTTGTAGCTGGCTGGACTCATATATTTACAATGAATAAAATGGTAACAGAAGTTTATACTTTTATATTTGATATTTCTAGCCCTTTGAAGATGAGAACCTATAAACAATCTACCAATCATATCATTCAGATTAATCTAAACTATATTTTGTAATATAGTCTTTTGTGATTCCAAAGAATCTGGTCTTCAAGAATATTGTGTGTGTTTTTTCCCCATATTATCTTGTAAGAAATTATCATGGAAGATTTTACTTTTTCATTGCAACCACTGATTAGAATGTAAAGACTAAACATGGATTGAAATATCGATATATAGTTTGGCCTCCATGCAGTTAGAATTACTATGAAAATCACTCCCATTTTAACTATGCATTTTGGAATTCGAAGAATCATTTCTATAATTATACAGAGATAATTAAAAAAAAGCAAGCTGAAAGTTCAAGCTTATTTTGCCAATTATCTATCCTCTTTCCTCCCTCTTCCTACTCTCCTTTAAGAAATTACAAATTCTTTATAACAATTCATACACATATAATCCCCCTGAGATTTTAGCTACTGATACAGTGAAAAAAGCCTAGCTAACTTTGGGTAGACTCAAAGCTGTAATCCAAAGAAAGAAATACATTCCAGGATTTTTAAAGTTCATAAGGGATATTCCCATTAGAACATGAGTAATATAATATGAAGTATTTAATAACTTAGACTACTTGTTTTCAAATAATTTATTTTATATCATTTGCATGTAACACCTGCATATTAAAAACCTCTATAAGTAAATAGATGAAATTACATGAATCCACATGAAGCAATGTAATGTTATGATGCTTGTAAAATATAATATAATTATAACTTTTATCACAACACATTAGACCAAAAAATAGATAAGATTGAGAATGTAATTTTTCAAAAGACTCTGAACAACAACAAAACTGGACCATAAATCAGTGAATCAAAATTTATATATTTGAGATAAGAACATATCAGGTTATTTACATCTTTTTCATATGGTTTAAATTGTAAGTTTAATTTTCTAGATGAGAAAATGTCTTGCAAAAGAAAAGGAGTTTTATTAAGACACAACATAAAGTGACAGCTGATAGCTTGATTTAATAAAAATAAAGAAAGGAAAAGAAGAAAATACTTTCTAGCACAAAACTCAAAGTAACAAAAATAGCATGATTAAAAGAGGGAAAAATAAACATTGCATTCATTTATAACCTATAGTGCAATAATTGAATCAATAACACTGATTTATCAAGAAATGGCTCATGTATTTTCTGTATAATGTGTTCACAAGGAGATATTTTGAATATATGTATTAAACCCTGATTGGTGACTTATAAACTTACTTGATAAAAATATTGCTTTACAATTAACATAGTCGTTGAGTGCATGGGGAGAAAATGCATACACACAAACATGTAGATAATAATTAATTGACATATATGTCTGATATAAAGTATGGATTAAGGAATATTTTTTAAAATATGGACATCCAGTTTGTTCAGCACTAATGATTCTAAGTAACTTTTTTTCATTGAAATTCCTTTCCAACTTTGACAAAAATAAATTGGCCATACATGTGTGGGTAAATTTCTGGACTCCCTTATTCTGTTTCATTTACATATGTATTTTAGCCAATTATGCATGTAATTTAGTCAATCCCACACTACATTAATATTAAGTGCTGAAATAAGGTAGTAAATTTCATAAACATTTTTTTTTCACAAAGTAATTTTGGCCATACTCATGTTTTAATTATTCTCATGTAAATTTTAGATTCAGCATATTGACTTCTATAAAAATCCAGCTGGGTAGGATTTTGATTGAAATAATATTAAATTCATATATAAATTTGGAGAAAACTGAATAAGAGTTTAATACAATTTATTACTTACAGTAAAGACAGCAGTCAGAGCAAAAGTTCAAGTAAACCTCAAAAGATGGTTCCATGAAGGCACATGCAGTGTGCTGCATTATAGGAGAGAAACTCTGAAATTAGGAAACTCTCCTATCCTCCACTCTGGAGAGAGGGAAACCATATTTTTTTTTTCTGAAATTTAAGCAAATCTAGTCCAAGGAATGAAGCAGAAAGCTTTAAGTTTACAGCACTGAAATCTTGCCAGAGACAGAGATATTTTTAAGCATAACTATGGAATATCCTATATTATAAAAGTCTAATATGTTAAGTGTCCGGTTGTCCGTTCAACCAATCAAAGTGTAATATGCTAATGATATGCTAAGGCCGCTCAACCACTCACTATGACATGCACTGACCACCAGGAGGCAGACAATCCTACCAGTAGGTTAGCTTGCTGCTGGGGTCTGGCTGATCGGGACTGAGTGAGATGGGCTGGACATGCTCTGGAGCCCTTGCACGGTCTCTCCCTGGTTGGCCAACCTCCCACGTCCCTCCCAACCCCCGATCCTGCACCAGTGGGGTCCCTCAGCCTGGCCTGTTCCCTCTCACAATCTAGAACCCCTCAGGGGGTGTCCGAGAGCTGGTTTTGGCCCGATCCCACAGGCCAGGCCGAGGGACCCCATTGGTACACAAATTTGTGCACCAGACCTCTAGTCTCATATAAACACTGGCAATAAACATGGATGATTAAACTAAAAAAAAAAAAAAATGTCTTCAGATTATGTCAGCATCATTTTATGAACTTGTTTACATTTTATAAAATATGAATAAGTATTATCATCCTATAGTTTATGGTACAGATTAAATGAAAACACTTCTTTGAAAAATGTTTTCTTAAATTTGCAACTTGTCATAAAATTTCAGAGAATTTCTTGAACCACTGAATGGCACTTTCAGGATCTGTAATATATTTAAAATTTTCTTGTTCTTCATTCTTTAAATCCCATTAAATACTGAGGTGAAAGGTTAGTTCGACCCAACTAGGTAGAGGACGCTGTGGCAATATTGAGTGTGAAAGTTTTTTAGGAACAATGTTCTAATAAATCATATTAGAAATAAGAAATTTATTTATTTGAAGTAATGTACATGAACCTATCCACATTTGTGTATGCACATATATACTGTGTGCTATTGTTAAAAATTGTACTGCAAATGTTATATTATCAATGAATAAATAAACTTAACTATAATAAATATACAGCATTTTGTCTATGAGTAGAAATGAAAGTTGGTGAAATGAAAGTTGGTGAAAAATAATTCTACAATATTTATTGAGAGCCTTAAAATATTTAAAATCATTAGCCTGTAAATTCCATTTCAGTAATCTGGATAGATAAAAAAATTAAAATCATAAGTCAATGCATTAAAAGATGATCACTTCAGCATTACAATACTACTAAATGATATTTAATTTTCAATTTCAATCAGGACATAAATATTAAATTCCAATGAAATTCTAAATATAGATTAGTAATGTCACATTTTATAGAGAATATTTCCAGAAATTGGTTCCAGGTCTTTTGGACTCTTTATCCAAGTCACAATTTATAAAGACATTAGAGTAGAGAGAAGGAGAAGAGGATGCATGTAGACTTTTCTTCAAAGAGACTTGGAGGGCTCTAAGAAGGCCATGCCCCCATATTCTTTCTCTTCAAAGTCCCAAGGGGGTAAAAGATGAACAAATTCTATCTCCTTCCTCAAGCATAGTAAGATTTTTTTATGGAGTCTCTCAGAGAGATGGGAATGTCCCTGAATTGAAAGAATAGATGGGTGATTGCCTGTCTTTCCCCAAAATTTACATATGTGGCAGAAGTGGTTGTGCCATGAGAGGATAGTACTTTCTTTTTTTAAAAAAAATATATTTTTTTTTATTGATTTCAGAAAGGCAGGGAGAGAGAGAGATAGAAACATCAATGGTGAGAGAGGATCATTGATTGGCTGCCTTCTGCACGCCCCCTACTGGGGATGGAGCTGGCAACCCGGGCATGTGCCCTGACCAGATATGGAACTATGACCTCCTGGTTCATAGGTTGATGCTCAACCACTGAGCCACGCTGGCCGGGCAAAAGGATGGTGCTTTCAAGGGTAATAGGGACAAGGGTTATTCATGAATTATCTCTGAACTGGAAGTGAGCTAAGAAACAAAGAAGGTGTCTTGATATTAAGCATACTGCCCAAGAAAGTGACTGCCAGAAGACAAGGAAATACCTACAATCAATTCTTAGATGAGTTAGAAAAAGACAGGAGCCAAGGCAGGATTCTGAAACACTTCTTGAGCTGAAGCAAAAGTAAATTAGCCATTTATATGAATCACTAGAGGCCCGGTGCACGAAATTCATGCACGGGAGTGTGTCCCTCAGCCCAGCCTGCACCCTCTCCAATCTGGAACCCCTCAAGGGATGTCCGACTGCGCGTTTAGGCCCGATCTCACTGAGGTCGGGCTTAAATGGGCAGTCGGACATTCTTCTCACAATCCGGGACTGCTGGCTCCCAACTGTTCGCCTGTCTGCCTTCCTGATTGCCCCTAACCGCTTCTGCTGCCAGCCTGATTACTCCCTAACCACTCCCCTGTCAACCTGATTGATGCCTAACTGCTCCCCTGCCAGCTTGTTCTCCCCTAACTGCCCTCCCCTGCAGGCCTGGTCCCCCCCAACTGCCCTTCCCTGCAGGCCTGGTCCCCCCCCAACTGCCCTCCCCTGCTGGCGTGGTCCCTCCCAACTGCCTTTCCCTGCAGGCTTGGTCCCTCCCAACTGCCCTCCCCTGCTGGCCATCTTGTGGTGGCCATCTTGTGTCCACATGAGGGCAGGATCTTTGACCACATGGGGGCAGCCATCTTGTGTGTTGGAGTGATGGTCAATCTGCATATTACTCTTTTATTAGATAGGATAGAGGTCTGGTGCACAGATGGGGGCCAGCTGGTTCACCCTGAAGGGTGTCCCGGATCTGGGTGGGGGTTCCCTTGGGGTGTGGGGTGGCCTGGACAAGGGGCCTGTGGTGGTTTGCAGGCTGGCCACACCCCCTGGCGACCCAAGCAGAGGGCCTGGTATCTGGGGTTTATTTATCTTCTACAATTGAAACTTTGTAGCCTGGAGCAGAGCCAAGCCTTCTGCTTGGTCAGTGGGGGCATCCATTTTTTGGGGGATTTATGTATCTTTTATAATTGAAACTTTGTAGCCTTAAGCAGAGGCCTGGGCCGGCCAGGGCTGCAGAAGCTTGGCTTCCTCCACAGCCTTGGGAAACCCTAGCCTCCTGCTCTTTCCAGCTCCGTGGCTGCCGCCATTTCTGTTTGGGTTTATTTATCTTCTGTCATTGAAACTTTGTAGCCTTGAGTGGAGGCCTAGGCGGGCAAGGGCAGGCGGAAAGCTTGGCTTCCTCATTGCCAGGAAACCCAAGCCTCCCTCCTGCTCTCTGTGGCCGTATCCATCTTGGTTGGGTTTATTTGCATATTGGCTCCTGATTGGCTTGTGGGCGTGGCTTGTGGGTGTAGCAGAGTGATGGTTAATTTGCATATTACTCTTTTATTAGATAGGATAACTAAAGGCTGACAGCTGGCAACTCATAAGCACTTCTAAAACCTCATGGTTTTTCACTGTCTTGAGACTCAGTAAGGCTAAAGCTCCAAAGTCAGACCAGAAGAGTTTCATTTCAGTACCTTTACCTACCAAACAACCCTCCACTTTCATCAGGCATACTTAGAGCTAGCCCGTAGGGACATAATTGGTAAAAAGAGGAGAAGACAATCAGCATGAGGGAAAGGCAGAATAAATTTTACCCTTGAACATCAACTAACTTTGTACTTGACCCTTTTAATTATAAAACTGAGGCAGAGTTTGTAACATTAAGAAATCAGAAGAGTGCTATTACCTGAGAGGTCTAAATAAATCATAAGACCCTTCCTAAATTTCTATCAATAGACCTAGGAATATGTACTTTTACCAAAAAGTTCACATTTATCATTTAAAACATATACTCATATATGAATTATTTAAATGATCCTATATTATGACATTTATCACACTACTGCCACAATAACAACTCTTCCTTTTAAATTTACACTTTAGTTTTACATGTGTGTGTGTGAATATGTGTGTGTGTAACATTTGTCTTGGAATTAGGAAACAGTGACAGTAAGTCATGACTGTCATTTGGGCATAATTTTATTTTTTTTTAATTTTTTTAAATTTAATAGATATTTATTGTTCAGATTATTACAATTGTTCCTCTTTTTTACACCCATAGTTCCCCTCCACCCAGTTCCCACCCAACCCTCTGCCCTTACCTCCCCCGCATTGTCCTCATCCATAGGTGTACGCTTTTTGTCCAGTCTCTTCCCGCACCTCCCATACCCCTTTCCCCTGAGAATTGTCAGTCCACTCCCTTTCTATGCCCCTGATTCTATTATATTCACCAGTTTATTCTGTTCCTCGGGTTTTTTATTCACTTTTTTTTAGATTCACTTGATAGACATGTATTTGTTGTTCATAATTTTTATCTTTACCTTTTTCTTCTTCTTCCTCTTCTTAAAGAATACCTTTCAGCATTTCATATAATACTGGTTTGGTGATGATGAACTCCTTCAGCTTTTTCTTATCTGTGAAGCTCTTTATCTGACCTTCAATTCTGAATGATAGCTTTGCTGGGTAGAGTAATCTTGGTTGTAGGTTCTTGCTATTCATCACTTTGAAAATTTCTTGCCACTCCCGTCTGGCCTGCATATTTTCTGTTGAGAAATCAGCTGACAATCGTATGGGTGCTCCCTTGTAGATAATTAACTGTTTTTCTCTTGCTGCTTTTAATATTCTCTCTTTGTCTTTTGCTCTTGGCATTTTAATTATGATGTGTCTTGGTGTGGTCCTCTTTGGATTCCTTTTGTTTGGGGTTCTGTGCGCTTCCTGGACTTGTAAGTCTATTTCTTTCACCAGGTGGGGGAAGTTTCAGTCATTATTTCTTCAAATAGGTTTTCAGTATCTTGCTCTCTCTCTTCTTCTGGCACCCCATAATTCCGATGTTGGTAGGCTTGAGGTTGTCCCAGAGGCTCCTTACACTATCTTCAAATTTTTGGATTCTTTTTTCTTTTTGCTTTTCCAGCTGAGTGTTTTTTGCTTCTTTGTATTTCAACTCTTTGACTTGATTCTTGCGGTCCTCTAGTCTGCTGTTAGGTATCTGTATAATATTTTTTATTTCAGTCAGTGTATATTTAATTTCTAGTTGGTCCTTTTTCATATCCTTGAGGGTCTCGCTAAATTTATTGGCCTTTTCTAGGAAATTCTTGAAAAACCTTATAACCGTGGTTTTGAACTCTATATTCAGTGGTTTGTTTTCCTCCTTTTCTTTCATTTGAGATCTGTTTCTTTGTCTCCACATTTTTGCTGCTTCCCTGAGTTGGTAGAGTGGCTTTGTGTGCTAGGTGTCCTCTAGGGCTCAGTGGCTCAGCCTCCCCAATTACCTGAGGTGGACACTCTTGGTGCACCCCCTTGTGGACTGTGTGCACAGCCTTGTTGTAGTTAAGTCTTGATTGTTGTTGGTATCACTGGGAGGAATTGACCTCCAGGCCAATTGGCTGTGAGGATCAGCTGTGTCTATGCTGGGAGAACTTCTGTGCTGGAGACACTCTTATGAGCCAAGAGTTGCAAAATTGCAAAAGCCTCTGTGCTCAGCTTGGATGGGGTGGAGTTTCAGGGTGGAGCAGGCAGCCTTGGTTTCCTGTCAGCCCTGCCCTATGAGGCCCCTGGGTCTCAGTGTCCCTCGGTAATTGCTGCAAGCACCTCTGAGAGAAAGCCGCCCTTGAGTTTCGCCCACTGCTGGACAGTCCAATTTCTCCCCAAATGAGTCGGGGTTCCCAGAAACTTGCCCGGAACTGGAGTTTAGCGCAGTCGGGAGCTTCTGTCTCCCTCCCACTTTAGAAAGCCAGCCACGCACCCAGCCATCGGTGCACTGAGCAGTCAGTCCTCTCTGCGTGCACGCCTCCAGACCTCTTCCTTCCACAGCTCCTGAGTCTCAGTGTGCTTTCTCTTTTCCTGACAGTCCAGATTCCCCCCGAATGAGTCTGGTTTCCCAGTGTCTTGCCCGGGACTGGAGTTCAGGGCAGTCGGGAGCTTCCTTCTCCCTCCCGCTTTAGAAAGCCAGCCACCCACTCAGCCGCCAGTGCACACAGCCACCTGTCCTCTCTGCGTGCAAGTCTCCGTACCTCAGCCTTTTGCAGCTCCTCTGAGTCTCAATGTGCTTTCCTCTTTTCTTCTAGTTGTAGAATTTCCACTCAGCCAGCTTTCCTGTGGTTCTGGATGGTGTCTGTTTTGTCTTTTAGTTGTAGTTTTGATATTGTTGTGCGAGGCAGCAGTTTAGGTGTTTACCTATGCCACCATCTTGGTTTCTCCTCTGGGCATAATTTTATTATTTCCAAAGTAGGTTAAACTATATAACTTTTCTAACCAAAATGTTATATAATTTTTACTTATGAATAATTTTTTCAAATATAACAGCAATTTATTGTACCCTTGTCTTATGACTTTAAACCAGATAATTTCTCTTTAATCCATTCAATGTTCTTAAAACTTTAAGGTCCCATTATTTCATCTCATGTCAAAACTGGTTATTATTTTTATTTAATTCTTTAGAATTCTATCTTCCCATAAGAAGAAAGAAGGGAGGGGGGCTAAAATTAATGTGTATAAACTACTTGTCAGTTGTCATTTTAAAAATATAAATGCACACTAAAGAGATAAAAATTTTAATAGAAAGTGTCACTTAAAGTGTATGTTATCAAAAAATTTTGAAGGAGCAAAGTACCCTGAAAGATTAGATTATTTCAACTCAGGCTAAGACCCAATGGCAGATGAAAATGCTCTTTAATTCACTCCTTAAAACTTTATCTAATAAATAGAAAAATAATTCAAGGGGATTATTTGTTTTCTGTGAATAATGCAAAACAACATTCAAAGCATGGGGAGGCAGAAATGAGAGAGTTTTGCATAATTTTTTCTATATATAATCTAATTAGAACTACGGTAATTACAACCCAAACCCAGAAATGATGTGCTCAAACCAATTTTTACAGGTAAGATTTAATATAGTGCCAAAAATAAAGTTATTTTACTTCTAGATCTATCGAAATGTGTTGATATATTAATATAACAAAAACATTATTTTTTTTTAAATCATTAGATTTCAATAGGAGAGCTGTGCTAATAAAAATGTATTGTTTACTTTTAGACTTTTTCCTCTCATATTAAGGACATTTATCAAATGATGGGTGTGCATTTTTCCCCTGGAAAAAGTAACAGTTTCGTTTCACTATTTTAAATTAAAGGGCTTCTGTGACTGTGAAGTCACTGGACTTGATGGATAGTAATGATGAAGGTCAAAATGATTTCTGGCCCTAACCGGTTTGGCTCAGTGGATAGACCGTCAGCCTGTGGACTGAAAGGTCCCAGGTTCGATTCCGGTCAAGGGCATGTACCTTGGTTGCGGGCACATTCCCAGTAGGGAGTGTGCAAGAGGCAGCTGAATTGATGTTTCTCTCTCAGCGATGTTTCTAACTCTCTATCCCTCTCCCTTCCTCTCTGTAAAAAAATCAATAATATATATAAAAAAATGATTTCTGTAGCCCTAGCTGGTTTGGCTCAGTGGATGGAGAGGCGGCTTGGGGACTTGAAGTGTCTCAGGTTTGATTCAGGTAAAGGGCACAGGCTCGATCCTACTGGGGCAAGCAGGAGGCAGCTGATCAATGATTCTCTCGCATCATTGATGTTTCTATCTCTCTCTCCCTCTCCCTTCCTCTTTGAAATGAAATATATATATATATATATGTGTGTGTATATATATATATATATATATATATATATATATATATATACACACACATATTTTTTTTAAAAAATGATTTCTGTAACAATGGACTACTGACAATTTTTTAAAAAATTTAAATCCTTCACATATGCCATTTAAACATTTTGTGGCCTCCGTTGTCTCCAGTGATACATTTCTTTCAACTGTTTCTTTGTCATTTTTTAATAATATGTTTTTATCGATTTTTACAGAGAGAGGAAGGGAGAGAGATAGATAGAACATCAATGAGAGAGAAACATCTTTGATCAGCTGCCTCCTGCATGTCCCTCCCCCTGACCCTGCTCTAGAGATTGAGCCTACCACCCAGGCATGTTCCCTGACCCGGAATCTAACCATGACCTCTTGGTTCCTTGGTTTCTGCTCAACCATTGCACAACATTGGCCACTGGCCAGGCTTTTTTGGTTCATTTTAAAACTGTCCATCTAGTGAATATTCATTTCACTTACTGTACTTTTCATCCTTACAGCTTCCCATTATTTTGTTTCCATTTTTCTTTTCCCTCATTGAGACCATACTTTTCTTTAATTATTTTCACATATTTATAATATGTGCATATAATTTTTAAATATTATTTCATAATTTCTGATTTGCAATCTCAATTAAATTCACAATAGCAACATCTCAGAATCTGTTTCTAGAAACTGCTTCTTCCACCCAATATAGTCATATTTTCTTTGCTTCTTTGATAATTCTTGGCTAAAAGCTGGACATTGTTGACAATACTTTGTGCCAACTTTGAATTCTCTTGTATTTTTGTAAAAAATTGTTGGGTGTTTGTTCTAGTAGACAAGTAACTTGCCTGCACGCCAAATGAAAACACTATTTCACCTGTAACGTGATGTCTATTTTCAGTTCTTTCAGAGTCTAGCTGCTGCTTGTTTTAGCCTGGCTCCCAAAGGTCTTCTCTCCGTCTACACAGATGATCTGGGCAAAGTTATATTCAAAATTTGGGCCTCGCCCATCTGTGATTGTCTTACTGCTGGGGTTTCTCATCTAAACTTCCAGCTTCTCTGCCATCTGTGTGCTCTGTCCTCTGAGAACTCAGGGCAATTATGCTTCAGCTTTCTGTTGCTGAAGCTGCTCGTAAGTTCACAAACAAAAGAGCAAACTTGTGAAGCTTATACAGTGCAGTGATTTCTCTTATGGGTAAGATAGCTCTTGCTCTCTGGCTTCTGTCTGTCTTGTCTGCTTGTTTTTTGTGTGTAGGTATAATCCTGGGGTCTCTCTGGGGCATTTATGTGTTAGATATCAGTGAAGCCTTTCAGAGGTGTATATACAAATTTTTAGTCTCCTCCTTTCAGTTGTTCTATTGTACTCTTGCATCTAGGGCTTTTTGTCTTAATTCCATGCAATTATTTTAAATTAAATTTATTGGGTTGACAACAGTTAATAAGATTATGTAGGATTCATGTGTACATTTTTGTGATACGTGGTCTGTATATTGTATTGTGTTCCCACTGAACAATGTCAAACCATCTTCCCTCACCATATATTTGGTCCCCTTTACCCAGCTATTCTTAACATTTCTGCACTCTCTTCTCTGCCACAGTGAGCATGTAAGGCTGTGGGTAATGCTGGTGTAACTGTGGTATTGGGATTTACAACTGGTGTGTCGGGCAAGACACTAGCAGCTATAAGTTCTGCCCTTCCTTTTCCAATTTTTCAGAGGTTAACTATCTCTAAGATTCTATCTACTCTTGTATCTTTCCAGTGAGTTAAAATAATTCTACTTTCTTATATTTTGTCCAAAGTCATACTTTTATTTCCGATGGAGTGTTCTCTTCCTATTTCTTCATATACCTTTTAAACAACTAGAATGGTTAAAGTTTAAGTGCCTTAATATACCATTATTTTCAAGGAGGAAGAACAATGGGAATTCTCATAAAATGGTAGTAGAGTGTAAAGTGGTACAACCATTTTGAAAAACTGTTTGATTCTTTCTTATAAAGTTAAATATATATCTACCTTAAAACCCAGAAATTCATTGACTAAATACTTGCTAAACAGAAATAAAAACATATCTTTATCCACACAAAAATAAAGTTGTACATGAAGGTTTATTATGGCATCAAACTAGAAGCATCAAAATATTTATTAACATAATAATGTATAAGCAATTAATGCTATATCCATATATTAGAATACTACTAACAACAAAAAATAAACTAATATAAACAACTACATTCATCGATTTCAAAGCACTATATTAAGAGAAAAAATACAGTCTAGTGGTAACTGAGGTTCATTTGGGGGATAATAAATGATCTAAATTTGCACTATGATATTTGAACAACCTTGTGAATAGGCTAAAAATATCTAATCGTTCATTTTAAGTGCATGATCTGTGCTAATTTTATCCCAATAAAGCTATCTATATAATAAAAACCCATTGGTCATAACGTAACCAGGAGGTGCATTGATGGGTCCCGTGGTGCCAGCGGGACTTGATGCTGGGTCCTGCGGCATGCCGGGTCTGGGTCTGGCATGATTTCGTGTGCTGGGCCCCTAGTTATAAATAATATGATCCACATTATTCTATTAGTATGCCCTATCTATTGAACATACTTATATTTACATGTAATAGTCTATACCTTGGTTTTATCTTACTGTATTTAAGATCTGAATATTTCACTGAACATAAAATGTCCCTCAATTATAAAATCAGTCTTGTTGACTAATGTTCACTGGCTTCAGGTTGGATGAGTTGCCCATGTTGCACTTATTTATCTCATCCTCAAACACGTTTCCCTCAGGTAGTTCTCATAGTAAACTTGAGAGAGTTACCATACAAGCTGCTATGTTCAGAACTAACATACAGTAAATATATGATAATTATCTATGCTCTTTTTATCGCTTTTTAAAATATAGTTTTAATGATTTCAGAGAGGAAGGGAAAGGGAGAGATAGAAACATTAATGATGAGAGAGAATCATCGATCGGCTGCCTCCTGCAAGCCCTTCATTGGGGATCAAGCCTGCAATCTGAGCATGTGTCCTTGGCCGAAATCAAACCCTGGACCCTTCAGTGTGCAGGCTCTATCCACTGAACCAAACTGGCTAGGGCTTTATTGTTGATGTTAAAGCAAAGCATGTAGCCACTCCACAATCTAAGAATGGGGAAATAGAACCTATTTCTTGATGACAATATATAAGGGCTCACCTCACATTGTAAGATTGTGGACACAGAGAGGAAAGAATCAGAGACTTTTTTGTTATAAATCCTTTGCACTTGTGTGACTTACAAATATATAATCACTTGTAGAAAATACTTAATGATAATTCCTCTTGTCTCTCTTCCCAAAATCTTGGAAAGAATAAATTCAAATTTCTAAAATTTGAAATATAAAATTGTCATAGAGGAGATGCGCACATGCCCATTAACTGTCTCCTTAAAGAAATAAAATGACTTGTAGATGAGAAGAAAGCTTGATATGCACTAACTGTATAGTATATACATAATTAAATTTTAAAAATTGTCTTCAATGGTGAGGGGGAAAAAAAGTATAAATGAATGAGTCTGAATTAATAGTTCATTCTGCAAAGTGGTAACCCTGGTCCATTCATTTAAATTTGTCTATTCTTCTAAGAGGCATATACATTAGCTTTTTAATGCCATAGTTTATACTTTTTGGCAAATGTTTGTCTTGCTCTGGCATTAGAACTCAGAAGTACTGCCAGATGGCCAAGAAAACATGGTACAGCATTGCACACAGCATGTGTCCAGGTGATTTCCCAGCCAGTCACTGCTTTCCCAGTTGCTGCAGTGTTATTCTGTTCAGGTGTTCTAGTTTACTCTCTGGGAACTCATCGATTTCCCTAGCGGTTTTTAAACAACCATGGAGTAATAATGGCTGAAAATCAACAATTAACATGCTATTTCTCACCTCAGTACATTTTCACATGCTGTTTCCTTTGCTTGAAATACCTTACTTTCTCCTTTTACATCTGAGTAATTCTTATTTGTACTTTGAAAATTGGCTTAAGCATCATTCCCATTGGGAGAAAGTTCTAGAAATACATTAACATAATTCCAATTACATCTGATACTCTCAATTCTGTATTCCCTTACCTCCCTAAGTTTACTTGAATTAGAGTGACTATAATTGTTGGTTTATTTTATGTCTTCTGAACTATAACGTTAACTTCTTGGGGGAAAAAAAAAGACAGTTGTGACGACGACGGCTCCTGGAATATATTTATTTAACAGAAACATGGGTCCCTAAAGTGTGTCATTAATGACCACAGAATTATGACGTCTTCTGGAGGGGTCAGCAAAGGAGCTTGGAAATCAGAGTAAACATTGCTCCTCATTAAGCCTTGAGATCTCCAACAACAATATTAATATCTAAATTATCTGCTACTGAAAAAGGCATGATATTTAGTGGAGTTTGTTTAGAATAATGTTACTACACTGTCATTTGTTAAGGTTATAAAATAAGTAAATTGAGACTAAATAAAAACTGAAAATTTTGACTAGCTATGTGGGTAAAGACAATTCACCATTTAATATAAAATTTCCACTCAACTAAATGCACTATATCATGCTTCTAAGATGGATTTCTAAATAAGCAGATAGTGTTATAAAATTATAAAGCACCCAAGAATATTTTAGACTTTGCTTTGAATGTTATGGCACTTTATAGGCTCAGTATTTAGGTTGAAACTGGTTTATTTTAAGTTCCTTTTCTAGTTTACCCAAGCAATCGCTTTATCTATACATATAAAGAGGTTATATGATAATTGTCCATTACAGTGTCCCAGTAACGACCAATTTGCATATTGACAGACCAGCAGGAGGCTGCGGGCGCAGCAGGGGGCGGGTGGCCGGAGCCAAGTTCCCGGGGATCTGAGGAGAGTGCCTGACAGGAGCCCGACTGCAAAGAAGGAAGAGGAAGCGGCCATGGGGAGCTCTTCCAATCCCCCTGCACAGACACCCTATCCCAGCCCCCGCACCCCCGGGAGAACAGGGAGGTTGACCAGATGGGGAGAAGACCCAGCCTCGGGAGTAGCTGCAGCCCGCACCTCTGACTCCCGATCTTTTCCCCCACCACCCCTGCCAGGGGTGCCCACAACAATAGCACACCAGCGACCACCTGTCAGCGCCCCCAAGGCACCCAGGGCCTACGGCCTGCTGCTGCCAGGCCCCCTCCTCTAGGGCCGGGCATGCCTCTCTTCCCTACAACTCCAGACCTGGGTGGAGGCAGGCCTGAGCAGCCCCCCCAGGGTCAGACCCTTCCCCCCAACAGCAGCAGCGCCATCTCCGCAGCAGAAGCTCTGAACCTTGCTGGGGCACGCTAAACTCGCCCTCCTAGCTTGCCTGGCTCTGCCCTGGCCCGGCCCCCACCCCACTCCAGGAGATTGGAGCACAGCCCTGAGCAGGTACAGCCGTGAAACAGCCATGTACAATTGAAAGAACGGTGCCAAGTGGGAAGGTTTGACAGTTACTCCCCCTTCAGCCTCATCACCGCCTTAGCGCCCCCCTAATACCCTGCCCCCAGCCAGCACCTCCAAGGACAACCACCACTATAGGGCTACTAGCCAGAGCCCGCCCCTCTGAGGCCTGCAGAACCCTCTGCAAAGCTTCCATAACTACAGTCCCAAGAAACAACCATGTCCTCTTTCCCTAATCAGCACCTGTTACCTGCGAGGGTACCCGTGAGCTTAAAAATAACAGTCCCTTCCCGTTTAGACATCACTTACTTGATGGAACATTTCTAGGTTTATTAGCTCAGAACCTCCTCATGACAGGCTAGTGAGGCAGGCGGAGAAGAGATTACAGTTCCCATGGTATATGCGTATGTTTTCAGAAATGAAGCTCAGAGAGGAAAAGTGTGGAGCCCAGTGGTTCCCAAGGTGCAGCACATGCCCCACAGGGGGGACAATTTGATTTTAAGTGGGGGCAATTCGAGAATGAGTTAACTATGAATTTTTTGCATTTCTTATGGTTCTAGGGGGCCTCATCTACAGTGTATCCTACATAATAAAAGGCTAATATGCAAATGACCGAATGGTGGAATGACTATGATGCATGCTGACCACCAGGGGTCAGTGTGCTCCCACAGGGGGAGCTCCACTCAGCCAGAAGCCAGGTTCACGGCTGGCGAGCATAGTGGCGGTGGTGAGAGCCTCACCCGCCCCCATGGCAATGCCAAGGATGTCCGACTGACGGCTTAGGCCCACTAAGCTGTCAGTCAGACATCCCCCCCAGGGCTCCCAGACTGTGAGAGGGCACAGGCCAGGCTGAGGGACTCCCTCCCAAAGTGCATGGATTTTGTGCACTGGGCCTCTAGCTTTTACATAAAATAAAATATTTTGTATTAAAAACTATATATAGTTATATACTTAGTTCTGTATACAGTTATACAGTTTTCTTTTGTGTAAACAAATGTATATGTATGTTGTATTTATGTGTGTGTAAGCAAATAAAGACAAAGGTGGTAAAAAAGTGCACATGATTACATTTTTAAATGTTCTAATGCATTTAGATTGGTATAGAAATATGAATTAACTTGGTAAAAAAAAGTTAGCTATCTAAAGCCATGTTTGGTTTTAGACGATAGTGTTGAACTTTTAGCCTTTCTATTCTGTGCACACATAATTCCTGTTTATAAAAATGCCAATATACCTGTGGAAGATCTAATGCTAAATCTCCAATTTGCTTTCTTCACTATAATATATTATAGTTATCATTAATATGAAAAATTAATATCCTTTATTCTTCCTGTCCCTTTCTAATGCTCTGTCTCTGTTTCTCTCAATTTTCAAAGAAGCTTATGTGACTCACTGTTACTCCTGTCCAATGGGGGAACATGATTAAAATAGAAGAAAGCATACCTGTCAAAGTGAAAATTTTATTTTAATAGCTTTCCTGAGGTATAGTCGACATTAAATAAAATCTATTCACTTAATGTGTACATAGATAAGTTTTGACATATATACCCATGAAACCATAACAAATACTAAGGTAGTGAACACTTTCAACACTTCTAAATATCTCATATCTCCTTGTGCCTAGTTGAATTTTCTATTTATATAAATGGAATTGTAGAGCAGGCACTCTATATTCTGGTGATTATTTCACTCAGCATACTTCTTTTGAGATCCAACTATATTGTGGTATGCATTCATAGATCATTACCTTTTTATTGCACTGAATGTTACAATTTCTTCATTTATCTATTGCTAGACTTTTGTACTTTTTCGATTAGGGGCTGTTACAAATAATGCCGCTAATAACGTTTTTTGGCAAATAGATTTCTCTTTTATTGAGTAAATAACTAGAAAAGGAAACACTAGATCATGTGTTAATGTATGTTCAACTATTTAAGGAACCATTATGTTAATTTCAGAAATATATGAGTGTTCCAGTTTCTCTACATCATCATAAACACTTAGTAAACTTAGGCTTTTTATTTTTAATTTTTTTTCAATTACAGTTTACATTTAATATTATACTAGTTTCAGGTGTACAGTGTAGTGACTAGACATTTATGTAACTTACAAAGTTATCACCCCATTAAGTCTAGTACCCATCTGACACCATACATAGTTATTAAAATATTATTAACTATAATATTACCTATTCTGTACTTTACATCCCCTGATTATTTTGTAACTGCCAATTTATATTTATTAATCTCCTCACCTTCCTTACCTAGCCCTCCCAGCACCCTCTCATCTGGCAACCATAAGTTTGTTCTCTGTGTCTATGAGTTTGTTTCTATTTTGTTTGTTTGTTTTGCTTTTTAAATTTCACATATAAGTGAAATCATATGGTATTTCCCTTTCCCCATTTGATTTATTTCACTTAGCATACTACCCTCTAGGTCAGTGGTTCTCAACCTTTCTAATGCCGTGACCCTTTAATACAGTTCCTCATGTTGTGGTGACCCCCAACCATAAAATTATTTTCGTTGCTACTTCATAACTGTAATTTTGCTACTGTTAATGAATCGTAATGTAAATATCTGTGTTTTCCGATGGTCTTAGGCTCTACAGCAGTGGTTCTCAATGACCCACAGGTTGAGAACCACTAGCAGGGTCGCCTAAGACCATTGGAAAACACAGATATTTACATTACGATTCATAACAGTAGCAAAATTACAGTTATGAAGTAGCAACGAAAATAATTTTATGGTTGGGGGTCACCACAACATGAGGAACTGTATTAAAGGGTCGAGGCAATAGAAAGGTTGAGAACCACTGCTCTAGGTCCATTATATTATAACAAATGGTAAGATTTCATTCCTTTTTATGGCTGGGTAATATTCCATTTTATATATATATATATATATTCCATGGCTTTTTTTAATCCATCCATCTATTGATGAACACTTATGTTTCTTTATATCTTGGCTACTGTAAATAATGCTGCAATAAAAGGTATATATACCTTTTGTAATTAGTGTTTTGGACCTCTTTGTATAAATGTTCATAAGTGGGATTTCTGAGTCATATGGCAGTTCTATTTTTAAATTGTTGATGAATCTCCATATTTTCCATAGTGGCTGCACCAATTTGTTTATTTCAGTTCTTTAAAATGTATGTATTTTTTTCTGATTACAAATAAGGTATTGTCCTTATATTTGTTCCTTTCTCCTCTGACTAATGAATTTACAATTTTGTCTTTACCAATGATTTTTAACAATTTAATTATCATGTGCCTTGGTAAATTTTTCAAATTTTTTTTTTTTATGTTTGGGTTTGTTGAATATGTTGATTCTGTGGGTATATATTCTTCATCAATTTGGAAATTTTGAAGTCATACTTTTTAATTTTTTTGTTACTCCTTCTCTCTCCTATACATCAGCAACTTAAATTACACATACATTCATCCACTTAAAGTTCTCTCCCAGACCAATGTTGCATTTTTAATTTTTTATTTTTCTTTGTGTTTTCATTTTAGATATATTATGTGGCTATATCTTCAAATTCCCTATTCTTCTCATCTGCAATTATAAGCAGATTAGATAATCTGTCTCTAATCACATTCATGCATTGTTTTCATACCAGATAATATTTATTTTATCTTCACAAGTTTTATTTGAGTCTTCCTTATGTCTGAGATATCACTATTTTAATTTTTGAATATGTGAACTTCAAATAATTATTATTATTTTGATACAATTATGTCTGTTATTCCTAATATCTGTGTAGTTCTGAGTCAATTTTGATTGATTGCTTTTATTCCCATAATAGTTCTGCTTTTTCTGCTTCTTTATATGCCAGGTACATTTTTATTGAATCACAAGCATTGTGGTTTTAACTTCTTGAGCTTTGTGCTATGATGCAGTTAAGTTACCTAGAAACAGTTTTCATCCTTTTGGGTCTTACCTTAAGGTTTGTTGTATAGAAACCAGAGCAACCTTTAGGGATAATGATTTTCTACTAGAGGCCTGGTGTATGAAATCGTGAACCAGTAGGGCCTCAGCCTGGCCTGCGGGATCGGGCTGAAACCAACTCTCCAACATCCCCTGAGGGGTTCTAGATTGCAATAGAGTGAAGGCCAAGCCCAGGGACCCCACTGGTGCACAGTCAGGGCCAGGGAGGGATGCGGGATGTTGGCCAGAGGGACGCGAGAGGTTGGCTGGAGGTTGGCCAGCCAGGAGGTTGACCATGGAGGGCTCCAGGGCATGTCTGGCCCTTCTCGCTCAGTCCCGATCGGCTGGATCCCAGCAGCAAACTAACCTATCAGTCAGAGTGTCTGCCCCCTAATGGTCAGTGCACATAATAATGAGGGATTGAGCAACCTTAGCATATAATTAGCATATTATGCTTTCATTGGTTGAATGGAAGACCAGACACTTAGCATATTAGGCTTTTATTATATAGGATTATTTAATAAAAACTCTTCATACTCTATCCAATGCCCTGTGAATTATGAAGTTTCCAATCTGGTCAATAGCAACAACACAATTTCTAGGAAAATGTTAGGCAATGTACCCCTTAATACTTTCAAATGATTCTTTTCCAACCCTGGGTAGTATTCTTGCACTTATCTCCCAATTAATACTCTTTTAAACACTTAAGAGGATACTCTGTAGACCTCTGGAGTTCTCTCTCTGCACAGTACTCTGTCCTTCAAATTCTAGCTATCCTGATCTCCCCAGACGCTCATACCCATTTTCTTAACTTTTTCCCTGTGCCAGAACCCACAGCTACTCTACAGTTAGTAATCTGGGGAAATCATAGGTCTCATTTGTTCCCTATCTTTCAGGGATTACTCTCCTTTTCTAAACAGATTTACAGTGTTTTGCAAACCATATAATTTACCTGTTTTTTGTTTAGCAGATAGTTGTTTCAGATAACAAGATAAATCCATTTTCTTCCAGGGAGGATATGGGGGATTGAGAAAAGAAGACTAATGTTTAGAAAAAATTAAATACAAAGATTGTTTTTCACCATTAAGAATCACCTTGAGGTTTATAACCATGGATTTGAAGTAAAAGTCCCTCATTGTGCTTGGATATTTTTCTCCAGCCAAATTAAATTGCACAAATACACTTATAAAATAGGCAAGGAACATTCTATAAAGTTGTCATTTTGCTGAGAATAAGGAAAAGCAAGAAACATGTCCAGTGGTCAAGGACATGTCAAAGGAATGATTATTATCCATAAAATTTAACATAAGTGATTTTTTAAGAAAGGTTAAAAAATCGGATATTTGAGACATAGTAAAAATGTGATAGGATAAAATTATTAGATATATTGATGTGGCCAAAGCATCAATGTTGAGGCATTAAGGTGAGTGATCGGGAGAGATAGGAGGCATAGTGGGATGAAATTGGTGTTTAATGTAGAGTGGAGGACAAAATCAGTGAAGAATTAAGACAGAAATGTGTTTGGCAAGAATGACTGTGACCCAGAATGTAATATTGCAAAGAGTGAGGGGGAATGTTCTAGGGCAGTGGTCGGCAAACTGCGGCTCGCCGACCACTGGGATAGGGGCTTAATCACAAGGAACAACAACAGCCTGTAATTACTGGAATCGAGAGTCTAGGTCAGTGGTCGGCAAACTCATTAGTCAACAGAGAGGCAAACCATGGCTCGCGAGCCACAGTTTGCCGACCACTGTTCTAGGGGTTGAGAGATAACTACAACAATAAAGTCTGATGGCCTTCTGATATACAGAAATCAATACAGAAATTTCTAAAACTGGCAAGAGAAGCAAAAATGATATTTACCTACCTCTGTTTTTCACTCCCATACCTCCACCCCAGCATGGGAGAAAACCACTTTACAAGTGCATGGATATGTACAAGTGGGTGGGAGACCATTTTATTTATTTCTTTATTTATGTATTTATGTACTTATTTATTTTATTGATTTCAGAGAGGAAGGGAGAGGGAGAGAGATAGAAACCTCAATGATGAGAGAGAATCACTGATCAGCTGTCCCCCGTGCCCTCCACTGGGGATCAAGCCTGCAACCCCGGCAGGTGCCCTTAACCAGAATTGAGCCCATGACCCTTCAGTCCTCAGGCTGATGCTCTATCCACTGAGTCAAAACAGCCAGGGCAAGGAGAAGAACATTTTAGAACACTGCAGGGTAAGCAATGTCCTCAGGAGAGCCAGGCTTGCACTAGAGGAGGAGAGTAAGCGCGTTTTTGAAGAATCGATTGAGAATCTAAGAGTTTTTACTATTTATGAACAGTCAGTCCCAGAAGGCACAACAAACAGGTTTCAGGAGTCAGGAAGGGCTGCCAGAAAGAGGCAGGGTAGGAAATGTGCCAAGTGTCTGTGAAAGACGGAAACACTCTATTGATCTGTGGCAAGCCCCAACAGGAGAATGACAGTCATAGCAGAGGGTCTGTGGTTTGGGAGCAGAGCCATCCTCTCTTCAACAAGTGAATATACTCCTTTTAAGAAATAGCTCCTGACTTGCCGCTGGTGGAGGCTAAGTGTGTGACTAAAACACACCAAGGTTCTGTGTTTAATGAGAAAATACAAAATACATGTTAAATGACTCACCTAAGCGGGAATGTGGGCACATCTGCAGGCATGTAGTCCTAACTCCACTAGTGAACATCCCCTCAAAGCTCTTACTGAGAGGAGGCATTGAAATTAACAACAGTGCCTACTCTGTGGATATCAATTAGCATTCCCCAGCCATCCTAAGGGGCGTCTGAATGGAGGTCATAGGGGCATATGAACACAGGTCATGGAGGCTGTGCAAGGTTTCTCCCTCAACAATGCTACTGACTTTCCCAAGTCTCTAAAGTTCCATCAGCAATGATAATCATGTGCCCTCTGTTTGGTTCTATACCCAGGACATCAAATTGATTGGAACATCATTTCCATTATGGTGGATAGGTGCAATTTCCTTAATAAAATAGTTGTGAATGTAAGGTTTGTTTGTTTGTTCTCCTGCTTTCCATATTTTGTTTGTCCTACCATTTTTTTAAACATTTGATTATTTTATGTATTTTGTCCTACCATTTTTTTAAACATTTGATTATTTAAACATTGTCATGGTTTAGTTATTCTAATAGACCAGATTATGTTTCCATGATAAGTTAACCTCAAAATCTCTTTTTGGCTTATCACATTCAAGTTAATTTCTTGCTTATGACTTAGTTCAGTTCAGGTTGTTTGACACTCCTACTGGCTCTTATTCAAGCAATATCTCTGGGATCCATCATTCTTCAATCGTGCCTGGCTGGTGTTGCTCAATGGTTGAGTGTCTATTCATGAACCAGGAGGTCACAGTTCGATTACCGGTCAGGGCACATGCCCAGGTTGTCGGCTCAATCCACAGTTGAGGGGGTGAAGGTGGCAGCTGATCAATGATTCTTTCTCATCATTGAAGTTTCTATCTCTCTCTCCTCTCCCTCCCTCTCTGAAATCAATAAAAATATTTTAAAGAAATTGTTAAGTAAACTGAAAAACAGCAACTCTTTGAAATTCATCAGGGAATTGAAGTCACTGGGCAAATTGCCACGCAAGAAATTATAGAGGCAGATAAAGAGAATCACAGCTTACCAGAGCAGAAGCCCAGGAGCAGGCACTTCTGTGGGAACCAGTACTGTGGGTAGCAAAACTGAAGCTGTAATTGTATTGCTGGAGGCTAATATAGCCATATTTGTGACTAAAAAATTCCAGGGTTACCCAGTCCTAGAAAGCCCCTCCCCCCTCCACACACACACATTTGTGAATTTTACCTATAGGAATTTTCATATTGAAGTTCAGAGAAAAAACTTTTTTACATTACTGGCAGGAAGAGGTAGAAAGTAGTCATTTTTAAATATGCCAGAGGATTTTTTTCTCCTCTTAACAAGACCTGCCTTCAAGTGAAATTATTTTATAAGGCTTAACAATTTTTGAAGTTCATAATTCAGAAGCATAGGTTTACTAACATATAAAACCTGATCACAGGATAATAGAACTCTTTCCCTCCCCCACTTCCTCCCTCCCCACACCTCACCAGCACATTCCTAAAGGTCTATTTATAACAGTTATTTTATTTTTACCCAGCATGTCATGTGTAGCTCTCAAGAAAGAAACAACAAGGCACACCACAAGGAAAAAAAAAAAAAACACAAATTGAAGATGGCAGCGATTTTGGAATTATAAAAGCAGGAATTTAAAACAATGGGTAATATGCTATGGGTTTTAATAGATAAAGTAGACAAAATGCAAGAACAGGTGGGCAATGTAAAAAGAGAGATAGAAATCTTAGAGAAGGTGGCTGGGGGGAGAGAAAGAAAAACTACACATGAAAAAGTCTTTAACAGCAGTATAAATGCCTTTGGTAGGCTTGTTAGTAGCCATAATGTAAACTTTGTACTTGAGTGATTATTATGTGTCAACATAGGCCATTGGTTTCATCAAATGTACCATTCTTGTGGTGGATATTGATCATGAGGGAGACTGTACATGTGTAGGGGCTAATATTATACGGGGAATCTCTGGCTCACACCTCAATTGTGCTGTGGACCTAAAACTGCTTTAAAAAGTAGACTTAACAAAAACAAATTTAAAAAATACCAGAGGAAAAAAAGAAGAAAAGCATGGAGGAAGAGAGGAAGGGAAAGCAAGAGAGAAAGAAGAAAGAATATCATTCTCTGGAGCTGGGGCAGGGAGGTGGGAAGAAAACCCTCGAAGGAGAAAATTCTAAACTCTAATAAGAAATATTAAAGAAAACCTAAATAATAATGATATGTGTGGTGTTTATAGAAAAAAATATCTATATTATAAAGGTCCTAAGTGTCCATACATTTATTTCTAGATTTAAAGTATTCACATTTAAATTCTAAATCCACATTTTGTGGAAATTTGTAGAGCTGATCCTAAAAAAATATATGAGAATAAAAAAAATAAAAGCTTCTTATACAGTTAAATAAGTTTTAAGAAGTGTGTGATATGAATGAAGTAGAAATAAATGAATTAATGAGACTAAATAGAGAATCCATGTAAAGAATTGTTTGCTCCTGTTTTGGGGCTGGGTGACTCAAAGACTAGAATTGTCAATCTGAATATCTACATTTGGCTCTCCAAGTCGCTTCCTCACAGCCTGACAATCTTAAGGTGGTAAGATTTTCACATGGCAGCCTGGATCTCAACACTCCAACCCAAGTGCTTCAAAGTACAAGGTAGAAGCTGCATCTTTTTGATATCCCAGCCTCTGAGGACAAAAAGCATCATGTCTGCCAATCTGTATTGGTCAAACAGCCACAAGTTCACCCTGATTCAAGGTGAGGAAACATTGAGCACACATTTTATTGAAAGACTGGCAAAGTCACACTATAGAAGATCATATGGGATGGAGCATGATGAGATCATCTTTCATAAGTATAATTGGCCAAAATGCATATGCTAATAAAGTGTACTACTGATATGTGCATAGTTAAAAATAAATGAATTAATAAGTAAACAAATCCCAGACCAATTAAATATGTAAAAAGAAAAACTATAAACCTTTTATAATATAATAAAGAAAAATAATTTCAAATTTGAGAGAGAAAATTATTTTAAGAAAAAAAAGGATCAGTAATCATGAATAAACATAGATTGATATATTTTACTCACCTAAAATTAAGGAAATCTATTCTTCAAAAGATAACATTAAAAGAGTGAAAAGGCATTTCAACAAACTGGAAAAAATATATTTGAAACACATATACTAAAAAAGGATTAGTGTTTAGATATTTAAAAAAGCCGTAAAAATAAATAAGTTAAATATAAACAACCAATACATAGTGAACAAAACTCATTAGCAGGCATTTTGTTATAAAAAAAACAAAACAAAAAAAATGACAAAAAGATACTTAGTCATTATTTACCCAGAAATGAAAGTCAAAACTTCAATGATACCACCTATTATATCACAACTCTAAGTTGGCAAGAACTAAAGTCCATTAGTCAGAAACTTTGGCAGAGATGTGGAGTAATACATTTTCTCACACCCTGATGCTTGAAGGGTAAAATATTACAATAATTTTGGAAAATAACTTGGCATTATATAATGCCTTTAATGTTAAATATTCCTACAACTCAATTCTCTCTCTCTCTCTGTGTGTGTGTGTGTGTGTGTGTGTGTATGTATGGGTAAGTGTGTATAATTATAGTTGTTCTTGGACAAATGACCTATGAGTCATATGCAAAAATTACTCAAAGTAGTTTTGCTAATAATAGCCAAGAACTAGAAAGAAATCAAATGTCCAACAATGGTACAATGGTAATGTAAATTTTGGTATTTTCATATGTTATCAAAAGCAGAATACAGCAAAATTCTTTACCATAGATGAATGTCATAGGCATAATATTGAGTGAAAAAACTGAAAAGGTCAACAACTATGAGATTGAATTTAGGTGACTCATCAATTTGGACATTAAACTTGCACAGGAGACAACCATGTAAATTTATACATCAAAGACTCTAAGAATGTACCATAGAGGTCAGAAAATGAAAACTAAGGAGTCAATCTATATAGTGGTATAGCAAAAATAAAGCAGGGATAAAATTAAAGACAGACTCTGGTTCATGCTGTATAAATAATCTGGAAATAGTGAAGTTGATTCAGGAGAAACAACGAAAACCTACCTGGCCTCAGGGTAGAAGCAAATTTAAACTTTCAAATTAAGTTGTCAAGAAATTCACATTACTCTGATTTGCTATTTGTTTTAGAAATATAAATGGTTTCCACTTTTATATTCTTCACATATACTTTTTCTTCTTTAATTTTTTTTTTTTTAGGAAGACGTTAACAGATGGAAGAACATACTGTGTTCATGGATTGGTAGCATCCGCATCATTAAAATGTCCATGCTACCCAAAGCAATCTACAGATTCAATGTAATCCCCATTAAAATACCAATGGCATATTTCACAGACCTAGAACAAACTCTCCAAAAATTCATCTGGAATAAAAAAAGACCCCGAATAGCTGCAGCAATCCTGAGAAAGAAAAACAAAGTAGGAGAGATCTCAATACCATATAGCAAGTTGTATTACAAAGCCACTGTTCTCAAAACTGCCTGGTACTGGCACAAGAACAGACATATAGACCAATGGAATAGAACAGAGAACCCAGAAATAGACCCAAACCACTATGCTCAATTAATATTTGACAAAGGAGGCAAGAGCATACAATGGAGTCAAGACAGTCTCTTCAACAAATGGTGTTGGGAAAATTGGACAGATACATGCAAAAAAATGAAACTAGACCACCAACTTACACCATACACAAAAACAAACTCAAAATGGATAAAGGACTTAAACATAAGATGAGAAACCATAAAAATATTAGAGGAATCCACAAGCAGAAAAATCTCAGACATATGTCTAAGCAGTATCTTCACTAATACAGCTCCTAGAGCAATGGAAACTAAAGAGAAAATAAACAAATGGGACTACATCAAAATAAAAAGCTTCTGCACAGCAAAAGAAACCATCAACAAAACAACAAGAGAGCCCACTGCATGGGAGAACATATTTGCCAACGTTATCTCTGATAAGGGTTTAATCTCCAAAATTTACAGGGAACTCATACAACTTAACAAAAGGAAGATAAACAACCCAATCAAAAAATGGACAACGGATCTAAATAAATACTTTTCGAAAGAGGACATAAGCGAGGCCAAGAGACATATGAAAACATGCTCAAAGTCACTAATCATTTGAGGGATGCAAATCAAAACAACAATGAGGTACCATCTCACATCTGTCAGAATGGTTATCATCAACAAATCAACAAACGACAAGTGCTGGTGAGGATGCGGAGAAAAAGGAACCCCCTAGCACTGCTGGTGGGAATGCAGACTGGTGCAGCCACTGGAGAACAGTATGAAGTTTCCTCAAAAAACTAAAAATGGAACTCCCATTTGACCCAGTGATCCCACTTCTAGGAATATATCCCAAGTAGCTAGAAACACCAATCAGAAAGGATATATGCACCCCTTTGTTCATAGCAGCACAATTCATCATAGCTAAGATTTGGAAAAAGCCTAAGTGCCCATCAGCAGATGAGTGGATTGAAAAACTGTGGTACAACTACACAATGGAATACTACGCTGCGGTAAAAAGGAAGGAACTCCTACCATTTGCAACAGCGTGGATGGACCTGGAGAGCATTGTGCTAAGCGAAATAAATCAGTCAGAGAAAGATAAATATCACATGACCTCATTCATTTGTGGAATATAATGAACAATATAAACTGATGAAAAAAAACAGATGCAGAGACAGAGAAGCATTGATCAGATGCTCAAAACTCAGAGGGAAGGGGAGGGGAGGGGAAGAGACCAACCAAAGGACTTGTATGCATGCATGTAAGCACAACCAATGGACACAGACACAAGGGGGTGAGGGCATGAGTCAGGGGGTGGGGGGGCAGTGAGGGAATAAGGACACATATGTGATACCTTAATCAATAAACAAAGAAAAAAAAAGCCATAGTCATGAATGTGAAAGAATCTTCAAAATAAGTAAATAAATAAATAAATTTCTATTCAATGTTGTTATATTGGAATTATTATTTTCTGAGGAATGTGATAATGTGGTAAGGTTCTAGTTATTATGGCCAGATACTAATAAAATAGTGGTTGTAATCTCATAATAAGCAACATGAGATTCAATATAAACTGAAAACTATTATTATTTCTTTAGAAAGAATTTTTCCAAAATATACAATGTGCTTAATATTCAACCCAATTAAAAAGTGAGCCTAATATTTTTAAAATATATTTTATTGATTTCAGAGAGGAATGCAGAGGGAGAGAAAGATGGAAATATCAATGATGAGAGAGAGCCATTGATCAGCTGCCTCCTGCAAGCCCCTCACTGGGGATCAAGACCACAGCCCAGGCATGAGTCCTGATCAGGAATTAAACCTTGACTCTCAACCATTTAGCCATGCCAGCTGGGTAAACCTAGTATTTTAACAGATATCTCACCAAAAAATATACAGATGGAGAATAAGGGGACATTTTATGAGAGCTGGCAGAAGTAACATTTTTTTAAAAAATTTTCTTTCTCCCCCCCTTTATTTTATTTTATTTTATTTTTCCATCACCACATATGTTCATTGCAGCATTATTTACAATTACAACAGCCAAGATCTGGAAGTAGAACAAGTGTCCATCAGGTGAGTAGATAAAAGAGTTATGGTACATTTACACAATGAAATACTACTTGGCAGTAAAAAGGAAGAAAATTTTACCTTTTGTGAAAGCATGGCTGGGCCTGGAGAACATTATTCTAAGTGGAAAAAAAACACAAAGACAAGTACCATATAATTTCACTTATTGGTGGAATTTAATGAACAAAATGAACTAACAAGCAGCATACAGAGGTAATTTTATTTTTTCAATATATTTTTAGTAATTTTTAGAGAAAGAGGGAAAGAAAAATAAAAACATGGGTGAGAGAGAAACATCATTGATTGGTTGCCTCCTGCATGCTCCCTACTGGGGATGTAGCCTGCAACCAGGGCATGTGCCTTGACTGGGAATAAAATCAGTGACCTCTCAGTGCATGGGTCCATGCTCAACTGTTGAGCCACACCAGACATGCCAGAGATGATTTTACTAAAAATTATTTAAGGAAATTTATGATGTTAATATAATTACTGAAGTGGAAGAGCTTTTAATTTTAAAAGAAAAGGATTAGTGATACAGGGCAGGGAGTATTTTACTAATGAGTATATAAGTGAAACTTTAAACCTATCTTTAGCTGCAGTTAAAACTAATTTAGGGGTTAATTTGACAAAGATATGAGTATGATTTGTACAACAAAAGTTGTACAAAGCATGGGATAAATATATGCTTGTTGCTGTTAATTTAATTAAACCCACTTAATGAAAAGTATCAGGTATGCTACAAAGGGGTGTCTTACCTCTATTGGAGATAATAGCAAGCTGTCTGAACTATAAAATTATGTGATTTAAGTGATAAGCACCTTTTCAATTACTCATTAATATCCTTCATTGAGCTGATAACTCATATAATATATTGTGATATTATAATAATAATTTTTTCTAGCTTTATCTCAATTAAAAGTTATTTATTAAAAATTCAGCTTGAGGCTTGTTACATTAGTTTCATGTAAACACACTGAAGGTCATTTTTTAAGTCTTAGATATGCTTTCTTCTGAATATTTTATAACTATGAAAAATTAAAATGGCAGGACTATCTCAATCAGTAAATATAAGGCTCTTTTTCATGTTATTTTGTATTCAAAATTATGATTCTACACCAAATGCAATAGTCAACCACATTAAAATTTGGATTCATTTTTTGATAAGACCACCCAATAAAGTAGGAGTTATGTTATTATACTTTAGTTTGAAGATTCACACCAAACATTTTATTATTTCTTTGCACATTTGATTTATTTCACTTTATTTTAAATTTTATGAAATAAATAAAAGATGAATATAGTAAAAAAAAAAAGTAAGCAGACAGCACAAAAGAGTATATTATAAAAACGATATTCTTCATCGCAGCTCTATTTCCCAGGCTCATGATCCGTAGTTACCAGTTTCTATTTTATTTGTTGGATTATTATTGCACATCGTAAAATTTTTTCCATATCTGTACTTGCAGATCCATTTTCAAAGGATAAATAGTATTGCATTATATGGATGTACCATAATTTATGTAACCATTGTCCTAGAAAAAAAAATTTATAAATTTAAAGTGGTATTGTATTTCAACATTTTCAGTGTAAATTCCAGGGAATACTCATGATCTTATTGAGAATATGGTCATGTGCTTTTGTAAACACACTTTTCAAACTACTTTTACTTTTTGTCAAGTAAATCATCTAATTCTTTAAAAACAAATAAACAAACAAAAACCCACATCCAATTATTAGCTCACAGTTCCTTAGGAGTCTGGGCACAGCACAGCTGAGATCTCTGCTCAGAGTATCACAAGGCTGAATTCAACGTGGCAGCCAAGCTGAGTTCTGTGGGAAATGTCCATCCAAGCTTATTCTTGTTGTGGGAATAATTTAGTTTCTTATTGTTACAGAGCCACTGTAGAACTGTCTGCTTCCTGTCTGCCAGAGGCCACTCTTCATCTAATTCTTCTCTTGACAATTACACATTCTCCCTCAGGTACCTGAGTAGTTCAATTAAAATCACAGAGCATCCCGGTTGGTGTGGCTCAGTGGTTGAGTGTCAACTTATGAACCAGGAGGTCACGGTTAGATTCTGGGTCAGGGCACACGCCCGGGTTGTGGGCTTGATCCCCAGTACCAGGCATGTGGGAGGCAGCCAATAGATAATTCTCTCTCATCATTGATGTTTCTCCTCTCTTTCCCTCTCCCTTCCTCACAGAAATAAATAAAACTATAGTAAGACAAAAAAAATCACAGAGTGGTAGCGGGATCCAAAGAGATTATCTCTAGTCTGGTGACTCCCCAAAATGCATTTTGTGATATTTAGAGAAATCTGAATTAAGTAAAATAACACATATTCCAAAGCTTTGCTAGCTGATGTTTCTCCTCTAAAGCAAAAACAGAAATAGATTATGTGATTATATTTTTTTGGTCCTCTTAAGACTGTCATACAATCAGTACCATTCTAGGTGCACAGACAAGAGGCTAACTTGATGATTTGCATAAAGGTTTAATTCTTACCCAGGACTTAGTAGAAAAATAGCACTACTTATAAGTGACTTTCATGCACATTATAAATATTGTAGGTGAGATAATAAATGTTGAGCTTTCTTTTTCTAGGGTTAGCTTCTAATATAATCAATTGTAATAAAAACGATATCAAAAAGGAACCTGAGAAGAAGAGATAAAGCAAATTACACAAATTTCTATTCTCCCAGTGCCACTGGATTGCATGTTTAATCTACGCTTTAATAGTGAAAAACAATAAGATGCAGAGGAATGATTTTCTCCAAGGCCACACTTAGTGCCAAAACAAAGACTGAAATTTAGATCTGCCTCTGATATTCAGAAAGACCTTTCAGGTCTCCTATAAAGATCAAAGAGAAATCACAGTGTGGCATAGCTAAACTAAGGCTAGCAAAGATTTCCATAGCCAAGCTTCACATTTTAATTTTCTTCTATAAGCTTAAAAGTTTGAATTTTATTTTATCACAAAGGAATAATAAATTATGAAGTCTCTCTTTGCTAGAAAGCAACTATTGCCAAATTCAAGAGATCATAATGTGTTGTAATTAAACATAAAATAACATAATTTTATAGAATTAGTCCAAAACTAACTACTCTCTGATGGAAATCCTATTGCTTATCCATGTTCATTAGTGTGTGCATTCTCTGGACTGCAGTGTTCTTATGTGTTACCTTTTCTCTTTCTTTCAAGTCCTATCTATATTTTTTAAGTTCCTTGTTATTTTATTTAAAATATATACATTTAAATTCATTAACATGTTTCCCTTTATGTTTATGAAGAGTCTGAAAAATTGTTCTCCCCAGAATTCCAATTTGAGACTACAGATGAAAGCCAGGAATATAATGTGTGCCCATGTTCTTAGTATCAGAATTTTTAATTTTCCCAATAAGTTTGCATCTTCTACTCTGACTTATCTAGACCTTTGAAATTTTAGTTCCTGTAAGACCCTTTCCTCAACTAGAGAGTTTAGGTCAAGTTAACACACAATTTATGTTCCCTTTTCTCTATAGAAATTATGAAAAGAATCAGATCACACCTCGCCAGCTGGACTTTGAGTGAACAAATCTGCTTTACCTCTTTATTATTAAACATTATAATGTGTTTTGCATAGATACAACTTTTTTGCATGGCATTTTAATTTTGCTTCATTAAAATAGCTCTATAAGAAATTGAAACTTTAGAGATTTGCAATATATGCCTACATGGAATTATACAAAGGGGTGTGCATTTATGAATTGTCTATAAATATTGAAAATAGGCATATTTTGTCCTGCCTATTTTGTCCTACTACCCAAGGTAACTCAGGGTTTCAAGCTACTCAGTAAAAGTTTTAAAACTGAATACAAATAATTCTCTTTTAAAATTAAATCTCCACTGAAAGAGAGCAGATGGGTCTTTGCATATAATTTTAATAAAAATGGATCACAAATTCCTATGACAATATATTCATATAAAAATAAAAAGACAAGGAGAAAGGTGCATAATTTATCAAAACCAATTGTGTATATGCTATTTAAAAATTTACTATTAAGTGTTCAATGTTCCAATATCTTCTATCTGGCAGTAGTCTAATAATATTGTTTAAAAAATCACCATGACATAGAATAAGCTAATGTTACTATTGCAATTCACACTTTTTTTTAAGTTAACAGAATAACATTTAAATTGGCAATAAGTTTATAGTCACTGTTTAAATTTGTAAACTGTCTAAATAGATAAATATATACAAAGCCTAGCTAAATTTTGCTTATATTTTAAACTTTAAATGATTAAGCAATTACAGGGAAACCCAAAGACATTTGTAATTAAATTAGAAAGTCAGATTAAACACAAAATCTTTTAGCTATAAAATATTTAAAAATTACAAGTAAGCCAACCAAGAAAACAAATAGTGAATCCCCTTAACTCTCATTTTTTTTAAACCCACCCAAGGATATTTTTAGATGGACCATTTTTTAGAGACAGTGGAAGATAGAGGGCGTGGCCTGGGAGGAGCCTGCAGCCAAGGTACATGCCTTTGACCAGAATCAAACCTGGGACCTTCCATATCCACTGAGAAAAACTGGCTAGGGCCCCCTTGCCTCTTATTTAAAGAGAATCTCAAATGCGACTTTTCTTAAATTACTGGTAAGAGGTTACTTGCTAGAAACTAAAAAATACAACCAGAAACTGAGAAAGAAATCACCTGAAATCCTTACTAATATTGACAAGAGAACTAAGAATACTTAAAGGGAAAAGAATAGTCTCTTCAATAAATGGTGATGGGAAAACTGGATAATCATATGCAGAAAAATTAAAACGGAACTCTATCTTACACCAGGCACAAGCATGGTCAATGGAGGGGAAAAGCAGGACATCTGTAATACTTTCAACAATAAAGATAAATTAAGGGGAGAAAAAAAGAAAAAGAAAAAGAAGTGTTAAGTGAGGAGCCTGAGGAAGGTGTTAGCTAACATTTGAGCGGTAATCATATTGCAACATATAAGTTTATCGAATCAATACATTGTACACCTTAAACATACACAGTGTTGCGTGCTGATTATATCTCAATGAAGCTTGGTATAAAAAAGAGAAGAAATGTTAATATAAAGAGACTAAGCAATCAAAATTAAGAATATAGAAAGAAACAATACAATAAAACTTCAGTTCACTTAATAAAGATAAAAACAAAAATCAATGCTAGGTTAACTTCATAGAAGTAACTTCTAATTCTCCTTTTTCCCAAGATCAATTAAAATGCCATTAGAATTATCTATTTATAAAAGGCATTGCATTATCATTATCTGAGTCTGCTTATTCAAGTCCTGAGTTTTTCAAGAGAGGAGTGTATTTTTTATAACTTTATCTATTCCTTCTATGGTAATGCTCTGCTTAGATTTCTACCAAGATAAGATCAGTTCCTGTCATGTCTATAGATCCTAGAAAAATCACACATGACATCCAGGTTCTCAAAATTATGTGCAAAGTACTCACAACTCTTTGAAATAACTCTTTGACAGTTAATTTCTCCATTATCATTTTGTTGTTCATCAGTTTGTTCTATCTCTACTTTTTTTTTTCTAATTTAGTAGGTTGATTTATTTTTGCAATTCTCCTGAAGATTTAGTTCTTGTATTTAACAGGCCTACACTTTTTTCCTATTTCCAAATACAATGATTTAAACAAGTTATTAAATAACAACAACAAAAATAATAGTGGAAATTGACTGGGTGCTTACGATCAGTTGAGTTGTCCTGTTACTCTGCTAGGTAGATATCTTTATTATTCTAGTTTCATGGTAGGTATATGTAAGCTTAAAAAATTTAAGAAAAAAATATGCTATGCCACATGGTTAGAATATAACACAGGTAGGATTTGAACTCCTTTAACTTGTAAAAGTTGATTTTTTTCTTAGATTCAAAGCCCATCTAGTGTACACCATTTTAATATCCAAGCTCTTCAAGACACTTTTTTCTGACTACTGAGAAATCACTCTACAGTGAACTAAATACAATCACTGAGACAGATGAAAAAACCAGCAGGCAATTTGTTGTTTGATTTCAGATAGCTTCACTAATAGACCTGATTCGCTATGTACTAATGCAGTGGTTGGCAAACTCATTAGTCAACAGAGCCAAATATCAACAGAACAAAGATTGAAATTTCTTTTGAGAGCCAAATTTTTTAAACTTAAACTTCTTCTAATGCCACTTCTTCAAAATAGACTCGCCCAGGCCGTGGTATTTTGTGGAAGAGCCACACTCAAGGAGCCAAAGAGCCGCATGTGGCTCGCGAACCTCAGTTTGCTGACCGTAGTAATGTATTCAATAATTCAGCCACATCTCTGCCAAAGCCAACCAGCAAAAAAATGTAGAGTGGATTTATCATAGCCTTATTCTCTAAAGGATTATTCTGTTAATTTATTGTCTTAGAAATCCTTCATCCATACTTGTCTGGAAGAAAAGTTACTATCCTCATTACATAGATGTGAGCTTTGAAAATTATAAAGGCTATAACTTTCTTAAAACTGAACTTAAGACTGCCAACTCAGACCAGAGCTTATTCCACTTGTGTATTTCCCCAGGGCTGGTCAGAAAATGAAGAAAAAGATAAAGGTTAGCAATATAGAAGCTGTCAATATTTTCCTACCTTTTCAACTTAAGCCTTTTATAGAAAGAGAGTAAAGAAACTTATATAAAGAGAAAAAGATTCCCTTGTTAAAAATGAGTAAAATTTTTTCTTAGACTTAAAACTTCTCCTTTATTATTTATTTATTTATTTATTTATTTATTTATTTATTATATAAAATATTAGCCTATACCTATAAGTTAAAACTGCTTTTTGATAAAAAGTGTACTTGGTGAAGTGCCATCCCCAATTCTTTTTATCTTGATTTCATCTCTCCATACTTGGTGCCACAGAGCCATCCACCCTCTATACATAACCATTCTCATTTGTTTCTGGTTTAAATTTGCTTCATTTTTCACAATGAGGTCCACATATTTTTTTTCTCCTTTCTGCATACAAGGTGTGTACAATAAATAATCATTTGCACTTTGCTTTTATCACCTAGTATACTCTATCACCTCTACTTCAGTTGATGTCTTTCTCATTCTCATTGGAGTCTATTGGGTAGAATAATAAGCTATAGCTTATTCACCAGTTCCCTTTTGTATAGGTTGCTTCCAACTTTTGCAATCTGTATATATAAAAGCCAAGTGACCAGAATGACTGGAACAATGGGTCGCTATGACGAGCACTGCAGCAGCCAACTAACCCAATTGGGTTCACAATTGGCTCCCCCCAACCTCCCGTGGCCCCTCCCCTCAGCCATCCCAGCCCCAGACCCACCACCCCGATTGGGGGCAGGGCCAGCTGGCCAACTGCCCACGGCCCCTCCCCACAGAAGGCCCCACCCCCAATAGGCCTCCCAACCTTGATTGGGGGTGGGGCTGGCCAGCCAACCTCCCAGCCCCCCCACCAGCCCTGGCCCTGATTGGTCCCCCTCATCGGGGGCAGTGCTGGCTGGCCAACCTCCTGTGTCCCCTTCCCCCCCGCCCCGCCAGCTGGGCCCAATGGCCCCCATCAGGTCAGGCCGGCCAGACCCCACCTGTGCACGAATTCCTGCACCTGGCCTCTAGTTACAAATAATACATTTATCTATATGTTTTGTTGAGAAGGTTTACCCTCAGGGTAAATTCCTAAAAGTGAGATTGTTAATTGGGAGTTTTATTAAATATTTCAAATTTCCTTCCAAGTGAATTCTACCAGTGTGCATTTCCGCCACTAGTACATGAGAGCATCACTTTTCCTACAGATACACTGAAATAATATATTGCTATATCCTTGATTACCAGGTATCTGACATTTTACTTATTTGATAGATGAGAAATGGCATCTCAGTAGTTTTAGGGTTTTGTGGTTTCCATCTCTTTGCTGAAATTCCCCTCTATTAATGCATGTGAACATGTTTTCCTTTAGAGACTTGAAACATAATAACCACTTATTGTACATTCACTGTCTGATATTTTCATTATCTGGATGAACTGAGTCTGGTTGTATTTATGTCTTTTTCTTTATTATGTGTGTGGTTTATTTTTGCCTCTTTTTTGGTTAAAAGCTGGGCATTTGGTAAGGGTTAAATTAATCTATTCAAGAGGTGAGTGGGTTCTGAGATTTTGTCTTCTATGGTTTTCTAGTGTACAACTGACTCCAAGTTCTCCTACCATTATTTTGGGCTTAACTAACAGTTGGGCTGCCAGATTTGGTGCTTTTTGTTGTTGTTGTTGTTGTTGTTGTTTTTTTAAACTTGTTTGTTTTTAATATTTTTGCTCTATCCTCAAATTTAGAATTTTTGGATTTGTCAAAACCTTATAGAGACCCTCTTTCCAAATGTTTGAGCATCCCCAGTAGTATTTTGGTACTCTATTCTTTCTAATATAATGTGGGGAGAGTGGTGAGGTGGAGGCACATTTCTTTTCCTTTTGCTTTAGCCTTAAAGATAGGTACTATATCTCTCAGTCTCAAGGCTGAGCATTTCATTGTGATCCTTCCTTCCTGAAGGAATCATAGGAAATGTCCAATGATCTGAGTTCTGAACATGTTCCTGTCCTTTCTTCATGGGTCAAAAGCTTTTGCTTGTTTTATAATTTTTGTTGTTTGTTTTCTGTTTCATTTACCTAGCTGCTTAAGAGAGATAAACAATCTTGGTGTGTTATGACTTTCCCACAGTAGCAGCTCCACCCCACCCTTTGGCCAGCACGGGGGGCAGGGGGACCATTGCCACTCTCTTGCCTGTCCCATATATTTGCTGGTGGACATTTCATTTAAGTAAAGTACAATAAGAAGATCTAAAAGTGACTGCAAACCACCCTGTGTCTGTGGTTCCCCAGGCTCTAGTCAACCCCACAGTCTATACCCAGCCTATAGCAATTAATTGAAAATTTTAGCTGAGAACTTCTTACTCCTTTATGGTAGCTAAATCTTCATCCTGAGCTCTGACCCATATAAGTTAGTACTTTGTATCCCACTGTCCTTTGAGGTCCCTTTCTTTAGACTATAGGTCAGTTGGTTATCCTGCAATCTCAACTCTCACGTGGGTTTAAGAAAAGTTATGATTTTGTAGATTATAGACTTTTCCTACTGTTCGGTTTGGATTGATGCATTTTAAGGAGTTGGAAGGTCTGAGTGATGAAATTGAACATCTCTTTCTATGTGTAGGAGTGATATATGGATATATGCATACATATGTATATATGGTCCATTTTAGTATTGCACTTTAGTCCTTAATTTTCTTAATTTTACTTTAATAGGCGAATTAAATCTGTATATTGATATAACATGTGTTTGGTCTCAATTATGTTAAATATTTTATAATTATTACATTTCTTATATAAAATATATTATTTGTTTTACTTTTTTACATTTTCTTTTTTGAGTTATGATGTTTATAGTTTTTCCCCCAATGATTTTCTTTGGATTTTGAACTTTTAAAATGTAGTAAACTGATTTTCTTATTTAAATTCTACTTTTTAGCTTATCCATCTTTAATTGAATCCTTTAACTTATAATTTACCTTTTCAAATTCACAGCAGCTATTGTTGGAATTTGCAAATAAAATCAGAATACTCAGGAATTTCCAAATAATTAAGTATTCTTTATTTTATAGCATTTTATATATATTTCTAATCTATAATAATAAAAGCATAATATGCTAATTAGACCAGACGCCGAATGACCTGACTTTCTGGACATCATTCCAGACGTCCTTCTGGACGACCTTCCCGAAGAAGCTGTGGCAATGGGGGCGAGGCAGAGACGGCCACCACGGCGGGCATGGGCCGAAGCAGAGGCAGTTAGGGGCGATCACGCTGGCAGGCAGAGGCGGTTAGGGGCAATCAAGCAGGCAGGCGAGTGGTTAGGAGTGATCAGGAAGGCAGGCAAGGAGTTGAGGGGGGGCGATCAGGCAGGCAGGCAGAGTAGTTATGGGAGATCAGGCAGGCAGGCAAGCAGTTAGGGGTGATCAGGCAGGCAGACAGAGGCTGTTAGGGGCAGTCAGGCATGGAGGCAGAGGGGATGGGGCAATTAAGCAGGCAAGCGAGTGGTTAGGGACAATGAGGCAGGCAGGTAGAGTGGTTAGGGGCAATCAGGCAAGCAGGCAGGCAAGTGGTTAGGAGCCAGTAGTCCCAGATTGTGAGAGGGATGTCCAATTGCAGGCTTACAGGGATCAGGCATAAACTGGCCATCAAATATCCCCTGAGGGATCCTGGATTGCGAGAGGGTGCAGGCCAGGCTGAGGGCCCCACCCCCATGCATGAATTTCACGCACCAGGCCTCTAGTAAATAAATAATAAATTTAGTTTCATTTGCACAGAACTAAGTACTAACAAATTATCCGACAGTGACAAATCCCAGAAAATGTTATTGATTAGTACTAAAATAACATCACATTAGATATCCTAGCAAGATTAACGGCTCTGCAGAATACCATTTCATAATTGCCTCAAGGATGATTTTGCACCTGAAGCTGTTATTATTAAAAATAACATTAATAGGATTTGCATAAAACAAATCCTATTTGCACATTTATTAATATTCATCTCATTTGCAAGAATGCCTCACCATTAGCAGTAAATAGGGTCACTTAAAAAATTGCAAATATTACAACTTCTTGGTTGTAACTGATTACTATTATTAACATGTTTTTTATATGTAAAAAGTAAGTTTTTAATTTCCACCTTCTAAATTGATGTATTATTTCTGAATCACCATTTACCTAATTATGTAGTACATTTTGGACACATGTCTGGAGAAAAAAATAACAGCAGCTTAATGATAGAAATAAATGAAATGGTCATGACAAAACACATCATATTTACAAGTGCTTTTCAAGACTTCCAATATTTAACATCCAGAAATCCAGTTAAAAAGTAAACTCAAGTAGTCTAAAATCCTTTTTTGAACAGTGTTGCGTATCCTATATAATAAAACCCTAATATGCAAATCGATCGAAGGGCAGAACGACTGGCGGAACAACCGGTCACTATGATGCGCACTGACCACCAGGGGGAAATGTTCAATGCAGGAGCTGCCCCCAGTCTGCAGGCCCCTACCAGCAATGGCGGGGGGTGGGGCCAGCAAGCGGGCAGCACAAGGCCAGCCAAGGTGGGTGCCAGCAGGGGGCCCCCGATTGCCCTGCTGGTTGCCCCCCAGAGGGAGGTGACCAGCGGCAGTGGTGGGGTCAGGGCAGGCAAGTGGGTGGCACAAGGCCAGCCAAGGTGGCTACCAGCGGGGTTCCCCCAGGTCGCCCCCACTGGTTGCCCCACAGATGGAGGCAGTCACCCCGTAGATCAGCCCTGATTGCTGGCCAGGCCTAGGGACCCTACCCGTGCATGAATTTCATGCACCAAGCCTCTAGTATCCTATATAAAAAAGAGGTGATATGCAAATTAACACTCACACGCATATAAGATGGCTGCCTACGACCAGTCCGGCAGGGGGGTTAGTGAGGGACGACCAAACAACTGAACAGCAGGCTGCATGGGGCAACCAAGCCAGTGGGGGGGGGGGGGGGCGTGAGGGATGACCAGGCCAGCGGGGGAGGCAGTTAGGGGCAACCAGGCCAGAAGAGGGGGGCAGTTGGGGGTGACCAGGCCAGCAGGGGGGTCAGTTAGGGGCAACCAGGCAGGCAGGCAGGCGAGCGATTAGGAACTAGCGGTCCAGGATTGTGAGAGGGATTTCTGACTGCCGATTTAGGCCCAATCCCCGGGATCGGGCCTAAACTGGCAGTTGGACATCCCCCAAGGGGTCCCAGATAGGAGAGGGTGCAGGCTGAGCTGAGGGGACCACCCCCTCCCGTGCTCGAATTTCATGCACCTGGTATTTTGATGGAATTTTGTATCACAATTGATCCATAATGAATGAACCTCAGTCTACATCTTACACTTTATACAAAAGGTTAACTCAATATGGAATGTTTGAATGTAAAATGCAAACCTGTAAAACTGTTAGAAGTAAAAATAGGAAAAAAAGTTTGAGACCTAAGGTTTTGTAAAGAATTCTTAGACATAACACCAAGAGCAATATCCCTATTTAAAAAATTGATAAATTGGGCTTCATTAAAATAAAAAAAAAAATCTTTGCTCTGCTGTTAAGAAAATGGAAAGATGAGCTATAGACTAGAAGAAAATACCCACAAGCCATATTACTGACAAATTTATACCCAGAAAATATCACCAAGAATATATAGATGGCAAATATGCATAGAAAAAGATGCTCAACACTGCTAGCCAGAGAGAAACATTTAATAGGACCACAATTAGGTATCACTCCACACCTATTAGAATGGGATAAAATAAATATCTAATGACAGCACAAAATGCAGGCAGGAATACAGAGAAACTGGATTGCTTATACATTATTGGTGGGAATATAAAATAGAACAAAGATTCTGCCAAATATTTTATATTTTTTATTTATTCTAATTAAACCATCACCTGAGGATATGCTTTATTGATTTGAGAGAGAAAGTGAGAGAGAGAGAGAAAAAAAAAAGAGAGACATTGATTGGTTTCCTCCTATATCAGGAATTGAAACCACAACCTAGGTATGTGCCCTGTCCAGGAATCTAAACTGCAACTTTTTTGGTATGTGTACAGGATTACACTCCAACCAACTGAGCCACCAGGCTGGGCCACAGCTTCTCATAAAACTAAGTATGTACCATCATATAACCTATTCACCACACTCGTGGGCATTTGTATCACAGAGATTAAAATATGCATATTTTGGTTATTTATTACTATGTTTACAGAATAATCTATTTCTATAAGGGAAAACATTTTTTTTTTTTTATTTTCAAACTAATGTAGTTTGCAAAACTTAGTAACCAGGTCATAGATATTTTTATTTGGTTGCTCACATCTTATTTGTGAATGTGTTCCACTTTTCAAAAGGGTTGACTAAACCCAAGCCAAAGGAAGAAGTAACTAGTAGAAAAAGAGTTTGTAAAAAAGCATTGTATAAATATTGTATACATGGTAAAAGGGGAATATACTAATCAAAACTGTAATACATTTAGTTGTGGTGGAAAATTTACTGAACATATATGCAGATTAGAGAGGTTAAAATGTCTGTCTAAGGGAACTTTATGTATTGAATACTGACTAATTCATGACAAGAATTATAGGGCTAAAAATTAAGAAACAAAAATATCAAATTATCTAGTCAGATTTTTGTATGTCTACAAAACTCTGCTGGGCATCATGGGTAGCAGCTACAGGGAGAGACACAAGAGGCAGAAAACCTGTTGCTATCATTTAGGAGCTTTCTGGTAATTTGTACAAACAGAAGTAGCACAACAACAAAAGAGGAAACAAGTTGATGGGGAATATATTTAAATCTAATCTTTTTTTTATTTAAATTCTTTATTGTTTAAAGTATCACATAAGTCTCCTTTTACCCCCATTGACCTCTCCCCAGCCACCCCCACCTCCCAGTACATGCCCACACCCCCCTACTGTCTGTGTCCATTGGTTATGCTCATAGGCATGCATACAAGTCCTTTGGTTGATCTCTTACCCCTCACCCCCCACCTTCTCTCATAGGTTGGACAGTCTGTTCAGTGCTTCTATGACTCTGGTTCTATTTTGGTTCCTCGGTTTATGTTGTTCATTATATTCCAAAAATGAGTGAGATCATGTGATATTTATATTTCTCTGACTGACTTATTTTGCTTAGCATAATGACCTCCAATTCCATCTATGCTGTTGCAAATAGTAAAGATTCCTTCTGTTTTACAGCAGCGTAGTATTCCATTGTGTAGATGTACCAGTTTTCTAATCCACTCATCTGCTGATGGGCACTTAGGCTGTTTCCAAATCTTAGCTATTGTAAATTGTGCTGCTATGAACATAGGGGTGCATATATCCTTTTTGGTGTTTCTGTTTTCTTGGGATATATTCCCAGAAGTGGGATCACTGGGTCAAATAGGAGTTCATTCTTAATTTTTTGAGGAAACACCATACTGTTTTCCACAGTGACTGCACCAGTCTGCATTCCTGTCAGTAGTGAAGGAGGGTTCCTTTTTCTCCACATCCTCTCCAGCACTTGTCGTTTGTTGATTTGTTGAAGATAGCCATTCTGACAGGTGTGAGACGGTACCGCATTGTTGTTTTGATTAGTGACTTTGCATCTTTTGGATGATTAGTGACTTTGAGCATGTTTTCATATATCTCTTGGCCTTCTGTATATCCTCTTTCAAAAAGTGTCTATTTAGGTCCTTTGACCATTTTTGGATTGGTTTGTTTATCTTTCTTTCGTTAAGTTGTATGAGTTCCCTATAAATTTTGGAGATTAAACCCTTATCGGAGATAAAATTGGAAAATACGTTCTCCCATGCAGTGGGCTTTCTTGTTGTTTTGTTGATGGCTTCTTTTGCTGTGCAGAAGCTTTTTATTTTGATTGTTTATTTTCTCCTTAGTTTCCATTGCCCTAGGAGCTGTATTGGTAAAGATATTGCTATGACAAATGTCTGCAATGTTCATACTATCCAAAGCAATATATAGATTCAATGCAATCCCCATTAAATTGTCAATGGCATACTTCTCAGACCTAGAACAAACTCTGCAAAATTCCATCTGGAATAAAAAAAGACCCTGAATAGCTGCTAGCAATCTTGAAAAAGAAGAACAAAGTAGGAGGGATCATAATACCAGATATCAAGCTCTACTACAAAGCCACTGTTCTCAAAACTGCCTGATACTGGCACAAGACCAGATATACAGGCCAATGGAACAGAACAGAAAACCCAGAGATTGACCCAAGCCATTATGCTCAATTAATATTTGACAAAGGAGGCAAGAGCATACAATGGAGTCAAGACAGTCTATTCAATAAATGGTGTTGGGAAAATTGGACAGATACATGCAAAAAAATGAAACTAGACCACCAACTTACACCATACACAAAAATAAACTCAAAATGGATAATGGACTTAAACATAAGACAGGAAACCACGAAAAGCCTAGAAGAAACCATAGGCAGCAAAGTAAGTAAATTTAACCTTTAAGCACCATTCTGTAAGTTGCATTACTCACCCTGACTGCTTGTCAAGAATTGGTGTAATAATAGAACTATGAAGTGGGTTCACTCTTTGCAATATCATAAGTCCAGAGAGCTCATTACAGCGATAAAAGAATCCCTGGTACCTTGTGATGATGGTTCAGAAAGAGAGAGGAATCAGGAAAGAAGGATATGATTGGAGAACATTACCATCATTCATGCTGGAAAATGAGTTCCCCTAAGGCAAGAACTATGCAGATTAAAATGTGATAAATACTTAGATATATTATTATTTCCATTGTACAATGTAAAGTTTAAATAACATGTGATCTCCAAAAGAATGAAATTAATTTCTACTGTAGAAAAGGTTTCACATCGAAATAACTGTTGAAGAATGACAAAAGAATAGATGAGAGAATACTTTTTCAAGATAGATGATAAATCACAAGAAAAGGCATAGGGATAGATCATGCCGTGGCCTGTTTGGAGACTAGTAAATGACCCAGTGCTGTGTGGGACACTGCCATGAGAAATGAGGCTGGAAACGTAGGTAGGGTAAGCTACATAGTGGATATCCAGTGACAGAGGGCCATGTATAGTACAGATTTTGAAACAAGAATGGTATGGTTATAACACTGTTTTAGAAAAAAAAATGGTGTTAAGATAAAAGGTAGATTAGAAAGATACTGAAATCAAGGAGACAAGTTAAGAGGTATGTCAGATTGTAGGCAGTTAAGAGCAATTAGGAGAGCAGGAGAAATATATGGGAATGATGTGGAACCTTATGTAACAATGTTATATATGAGATGGAGTGCAACAGAGAGGCCTAGGCTAAATATCTGACTGCACACTTTGGCGGTAACAGCTGTAGCTATAAGCCAGATGAACTCTGAAAGAATATAGTAATCATGTGGAAGGTATAAGCTTAGAGTGCTAAATACTGGGAGGAGAGACACAGGAAGGGGAGGGGAGAAGATGTACTGGGAGGGAAGATGAGTAAGGGCATTTCTGAAAGCACATTTCTATGCAATCAAACAAAAATGAGTAAGTTCATTTCAAAAAATAATAAGAAAAGTCAGCAAATACTGGCTAAGCTTCCTTGCTTTATTCATTGTACTTTTTCACTGAGATCACCAGTGAATACTTTATTTCTTCCCCCAAGGAGCCAATGCTTTCATTGTGAAAATTACATTAAAATTATAATAAGCAAAACTACGTTAAAATAGAAAAGTCAACAAAATTTCCATGAATCAAATAAGCTGTTTATACCTGTGCTGAGAGGTGGAAGTTAAACAATTTTAGAAAGGAGTTGATATTGAAACATATCTGCATGAAAAGTGTCAAGTTTTATTACACTTAGACTTTGAAATCATTAAACCGTCATTTACATAAATTCTAAGTATACAGATTTCTAGAGCCCCACATAATGCAGTGACAATACAGACATTTGTATCTGAAAAATAATAGTTTGACTTATATTCTATATTAATTGAAAATAATTAGAAGAAAGAAAATTATATACATTATAGAAGCAATTATATCTAGGGAATTTATAGGCCAAATTCTGCTTCAGCTTATTTATACACACTCATTAAGGCATTAGTGTATTAACTGTGGCATATAGATGAACTTGAATGAAAACTAATGAACCAAACAAGAACCACAGGCTCAAATGAGATAAAATATTCCTTGCTTCTGTCTTGCTGACAAGCAAAAGCAAATCGCTTAATGCCCTGGAAATCCCTCTCCATCCAAAAATCAATTTGCCATAGCTTCTGAAAGCACATTTCTATGCAATCAAACTAAAATGATTAAGTTCATTTCAAAAAATAATTTCTTGACTCTCATATGCTGCGTAATATTCAACCTCAAATGCATGGAAAATAAGTATCTGAGATACCCGAATTCTAAAAGCCACTTTTATGAATTCCATTGAGCAAAGAAAATCATTTTTCTTCTCATTAAACCTCCTCATTCTAATTTTAATTTCTTTTACCTGTCACAAAAGATATGTGTCTGAGAAGTAGCCTTAAACAAAATGTGCAGTTGTACAGGTAGCAGGTAGCAGGTAGCAGGCTTTGATCTTACTTTGGTTCTCAGAAATGCCTAAAAATGATGTCAGATCATCTAGCAGGTTTTAGTAAATATAAAGTGGTGTGGAATAAGGAAAGAAAGAACTAACTCACTTCCAAGCCTGGATTTATTTCTGCCCAGTATAAAGGATGGGGCAAAAGTAGGTTTACAGTTGTGAGGACTTAAAACATAGAGTTTATTCCTGTATTATGATTTACTAATTCTTTTATTATTTTCTATACAAACAACTGTAAACCTACCTTTGCCCCACCCTGTATACATCCTTGAATAGGAAAGCGGGGGAGTGGGAGAGGGGCGTGGATAGTTTTAGCTGTGACATACGGTGTCTGTTCAAACCCATGATTTTGCTCTGTTCTGTATGTGTTCCTGAAGCAGTGACATGAGAGAGCCATAAAGGGAGTCTGAAGGAAGCAATGCCTCCAGTCCCCTCACCTTTACCTTCAGCCATGCCAGCCTTAGAGTAGAGTTTAAGAGGTTCACAATCATAAGTACTGTCAACATAAGAAACGTTCAAACCTGTGAAGAATTTTTGTGAGTTTATTTGAGCCAAGCTGTTGACAAATACTGAGAAGCAGAATGTCAGTTTTGCACCTTGTTTTATACATCACAATCAAAAGAGGAGAAGTAACTGGGTTACATGAACGCCATTGGTGATCGATAGGGAGGTGGGAGAAAGCAGAGGGGCAACCACTGGAACTGGATAAAAGTAAAATGATGGACATACACTTCTTTTTCTTAGGTGGATGCAGGATAGTTAACAGTCAACAATTAACTCAACATCAATGAGGGGATTGTGGTTTCCTCAGAGCAGTGTCTGTGCTTTGAGAGGTCCAAAAAAAGGAAAATTACTTCGATATTCCAACAAAATGTTATCGTAGATGTAAAAAGACAATAGACAGGCTCAGGTAAGGTAAAGATGGTTAGGTAAAGATTGACCTTTGTCAGGGAAGATACCGGCCTAGGGCATCACTACCCACCCACCATAAAGTGCTTTTAGCTAAAAAATTTTAATTTAAGACCATGCTTTGTGGTTACTCTAAGTCTGTGAATTTATGAGATCACCATGCAGGCCTTCCCAGAGCTAGTCAGGTTAGCATGTGCCCCCTTTTGTGTCCACAGTACTTATATTTGGAAACATATCCAGAATATGAAGACCTACCCCTTCCTCCTAAGCCTCAAAAAAATGTTATAGCATTTTTGAATGCCTGTAACATTTGGAATCTGATATTTAGCCCACTGTGACCCAAAACATGTGTTCACATATTTACCACTATTCAGGCCTCAGAAAACATTTCTCCACATCTGGTTGTCTCTGTTCTCAAAAAAGCCAGTGCCTGCACCCAGATGCTGTGGGAGTCTGTGGTTTCTGAATCTGCTGCTGCCAAAGACTGGCTCCGATCATCTGAACTCAGTGGTGGGCTTGAGTAGTTCAGTAATGAAAAGGCAAGGTAACTTCACAAATCCTTTCTCTCCAGGTGAATACAGTAGAGTCCTGCAAAAAAAAAATTGTATCATTTTCCAGTGACTTTATGTCATTTTTTCCTTTTCTTTATAATTTAATTTGTGACTTACCTTTAATAATTTAACAAAAATTAGTCACATATTTTTATTTGATTTTTATAAAGGCATTTTTGTCCAGCTAGAGGTGCAGAGGTTTTATTGAAGAATTTATGTCCTTAGTTTATAATTTGCAATAGGCATAGGGTGTGGGACTCTATTGTCACAGTGATGGATGCTTTTTAAAAAAATTCTTTATTGTTTAAAGTATTACATATAGTATTACATATGTCTCCTTTTTTCCCCATTGACCTCTCCCCAGCCACTCCTACCCCCCCCCAGCACATGACCTCACCCCCCTAGTGTCTGTGTCCATTGGTTATGCTTATATGCATGCATACAAGTCTTTGGTTGATCTCTCCTCCTTACCCCCACCCTCCCCTACCTTCCCTCTGAAGTTTGACGGTCTATTCAATGCTTCTCTATCTCTGGATCTATTTTTGTTCATCAGTGTATGTTGTTCATTATATTCCACAAACGAGTGAGATCATGTGATATTTATCTTTCTCCAACTGGCTTATTTTGCTTAGCATAATGCTCTCCAGTTCCATCCATGCTGTTGCGAATGGTAAGAGTTCTTTTTTACAGCAGCGTAGTATTCCATTGTGTAGAAGTACCATTGTTTTTTAATCCACTCATCTGCGGCTGGGCTGTTTCCAAATCTTAGCTATTGTAAATTGTGCTGCTATGAACATAGGGGTGCATATGTCCTTTCTGATTGGTGTTTCTGATTTCTTGGGATATATTTCTAGATCTCTTCCAGCTCTATGTGCATCCCTCCAGCATCTTTTATTACTTTCAGAATTAGCTATGTGATTCCCTAGAAAGTCCAGGCAGCCCCTGTGAGTTGGTTCCTCTTCCATAACAACTATCTGTTTCCTTCTAGTCTTTGCTCTGGAGAGAGCAGTGACCACCTCCATCTCTTTAATTTTTTATATGTGTTCAAATTCTTTTTCTTTATTTATTGATTAAGGTATTATGTATGTGTCCTTATCCCCCCATTGTCCCACACACACACTCATGCCCTCACCCCCTGGTGTCTGTGTCCATTGGTTAGGCTTATATGCATGCATACAAGTCCTTTGGTTGATCTCTCCCCCTTACCCCACCCTCCCCTACCTTCCCTCTGAGGTCTGCTTTTTATAGTTCCAGATCCAGTGTCAATTCTCCACTTTGACTTACGCAATTAGTCAGCCATGTAGGATATAAGTGGTCATTCATTCTTCCTTTCTTCAAACACTGTTCTTAGTGGACATCAGGACTGCCTTCTCTCAATGTTCTAACTCTTTGATTTCAGTCTCCTCAGATTCTCATGAGCTCAGTCTCCTTTGGTTGTCAAGGCTCAGTCCCTAAGGCATTGAGTTAGGATTTTTTCCAACATGAGAAAGAAGTTTCACAAAAACTGTGAGGAAAATTAAAAGCTGAGTTGTCTTAGAAACATGAAACACCAAAGGAAAAAACTTTAAAAATATAATAACATTTTATAATAAAGTACTTTTAACTGAAAGTACAAATGGACTTAGACTTTTGAAAAGTGTTTTGTTAGTATTGTTCATAGTAAACATCCTATCTAATAAAAGAGTAATATGCAAATCGAACATCACTCGAAGACAAGATGGCTGCCCCCATGTGGTCAAAGATGGCTGCCCAAATGTGGACACAAGATGGCCACCACAAGATGGCCAGCAGAAGATGGCAGTTGTGGGAGATCAGGCAAGCAGGGAGGGCAGTTAGGAGTGACTGGGCTGGCAGAGGAGGGCAGTTGGGGGAGTCCAGGTCAGAAGCGGAAGGCAGTTGGGGGGAAACCAGGGCTGCAGTGGAGGACAGTTGAGGGGGGGACAAGGCCTGCAGGGGAGGACAGTTGGGGGGGGACCCAGGCCTGCAAGGGAGGGCAGTTGGGGGGGGACCCAGGCCTGCAGGGGAGGGCAGTTGGGGAGGACCAGGCCTGCAGGGGAGGGCAGTTGGGGGGGGCAGGCCAGCAGGGGAGGGCTGTTAGGGGTGACTGGGCCAGCAGAGGAGGGCAGTTGGGGGGGGACCCAGGCCTGCAGAGGAGGGCAGTTGGGGAGGACCAGGCCTGCAGGGTAGGGCAGTTGGGGGGCCCAGGCCAGCAGGGGAGGGCTGTTAGGGGAGAGACAAGGCCTGCCAGTGAGGACAGTTAGGGGCAACCAGACTCACAGGGGAGGGCAGTTAGGTGTAACCAGGCCAGCAGGGGAGGGCAGTTAGGGGCAATCGGGCTGGCCGGGGAGCAGTTAGGTGTCAATCAGGCTGGCAGGAGAGTGGTTAGGGGGTGATCAGGCTGGCAGGCAGAAGCGGTTAGGGGCAATCAGGCAGAGGCAGGAGAATGGTTGGGAGCCAGCAGTCCTGGATTGTGAGAGGGTAGTTGCGGGGAACCAGGATTGGGCCTAAACGGGAGGTCAGACATCCCTCAAGGGTTCCCAGATTGGAGAGGGTGCAGGCTTGGCTGAGGGACACCACCTCCCCATGCACGAATTTCGTGCACTGGGCCTCTAGTTATTTTATAAAATTGAATGTGATCTAAGAAAAAACATTTTCAAAATTAGTTAAAAATAGTTCAGAGATATTTTGTTGTCAAATACATAGTGAAAGCTTATTTGGAGAAAATAGACTTCCAATTATTGAGAATCATTTACAGTAGAAAAGTCAGTTACATTGAAATTAAGGGACAAGGATAAGAAGCAAGGAAATCAAGTTGTTATATTTTATTATGCCTTTGTTTTTCTCTTTATTGATATTAAATAGCACTTGAAATAAACTAGAAATGATTCTGACAGATCATGTATTTGTTGTCTTTGTTGACTTCTGAATTTTCCTGATACATGCTTCTTAGAATATGAAGTGAAACACTATTTATTTGAACACTCTGCTTTTCTGAGTTGACACAATAATATTTTATGAAACAGAACTATTATCTTCTGCTGCCCTTTCCCTGACACTCAAGTATATCTTAATATGTTTCAGTTTTGAAATGAAAATAATGCAAATAAATAGATGTTGAAATACAGGGTTGAATATGGTGCATTCCTGCTTTCAATCCCTCCTTTACCAGCCGAGGCTGGAGATTTGTCAGTTCCCTGAACTCTGAAAGCATTGGATGTCTCTTTGTGTTATTCACTTGGTAACTTTTTATTTGCCTTATGATGTTCTAATAATAAAATTATATTAATTGACACAACTGTTTCACATGAATTCACCTGGGTCTTCACAAAAGCCCATAGCATTTAGAGAAGGTAGGTATTGTATTCCATCTAGGGAGGATAAGAAACCAGAAGTTCACATACTTGCTCAATGCCAATTGGCTATTTAAGTGAATGAGGCAGGCCTAAAATCCAGAATTATTTTCTGTTGTTTTACAAAACATTTCAATCTTACTTAATTCTGAATTTCATGTTGAACTTTGGAGTCCCCAATTGGAATCTTTAAGCCCTACCACCTTTTTACTTTTTAACTACTTACTAAATTTTCTCCTTCAGATTAATTAACACAAAAGAACTTAAGTTAGACTTTAGAACAACCTTTTCTATTTTATAGATGCAGAAACTGGTGCTTAGAGAAATTACACGACTAGCCCCAAGGTTATAGTGCCCAGGTTACAAAGTCACAACTAAAATATATGGTTTCATGTTGTTTTCCAATATTCTATATTGCCTTTGGTTAGGGAATGAATACTTCACAGAATATGCACATATGGTAAATATCCTAGAAGCTGTGAGTAATTTTACTTTAATGTGAAAATACTTTTTACTTTATGTAACTTATAAATACATAGATGATATAAACCTATAGATATATAAGTGGGTAGAAAAACCCTTGCTATTTCACAAAGTCTTCATTTCAGTAAAAATAAATAAATAAATAGTAACACTTAAAACCTGAATCAATTGTAAGAGAGAAAGAACACCCAGAAAAGAGCATGTGGCACACATAAAGAGAAGTTTAATGAAATCGATTAAGTTGAATTGAACTGAATTGCTGAATTTAAAGTGCATGTTACCAAAGTGTAAAATGCTGAAACCGTAAGACTTCTTCAGTCACAAAACGAAGAGGTACATTTTATGCATGTCAGATGTCAAAATATAGAAAAGAAAATAATAATGGGTCAATTGATAAAAATTCATTTTGATAGAAAATTGAGAGCAGCTATTAAGGTGCTATTCTCAGTAGATATTTATGAAAGCCTTACTATATATACTGAGAAATTAAGCCTGGATAATTTTACATTTGTGGAGTGTCTACTATATGCTGAGTATTATATTTATTATTTTCACACAGCTCTGCAAGATAGATATTAACAATATTTCTGACTATTGTTAATATTCTGGGCTGTTCACTAAATTCTAATTCACTAAATGAGAGACAATTAAAATTTCAGTTATTGTTTCACTAGCCATATTTCAACCACATATGGCTAGTGGCTGCCATTTGGACAGCACATATATAGCACATTCCATTTATTACAGTTGTTTTTACTGTGCAGCACTGATCTAGTTCTCATAGTTTAAAACTAGGACCCAAGAATGCACATTTCTGCTAATTTACTGATCTGCATACTGACATGAAATGACCCTAATTAAACATTTCTTTAACAAAGTGTTTTTTCAGAACATTCTGGTGCGGAGCTATGAGCATTCACATTTTTGACAAATATAATCCTATAATAGGTATGAATGCCTCAGGCTATCATAGCAGGAAGCCCCAGTAATTGATATATAATCTAATAACTCCCCTTGCTCTAATGGCATAATCATTAAGCAACTAGCTTTCCAACAGAGAGAGATTTTTGCTCTGTCATCAAGATCATTCTGGTCTGCATAACAGTTACATAAAGTGTAATATTATAATGTAGGTTACTAACAAATCCTTGCAAGGCTGAGAAGTCTGTGGTACACACAGACATAAAACAACTGCATATAGAAAACCTATGGCATCTGCTAATTCTAATACATACATTCTGAAAGCCAGCTCCATGCCTGCTTTCTTTCTGCTCACTGTAACATAAAGCCTGTAGATGGATGGCTTCATGTACCTGTAATTACTCTCAGATTTCTTATTCAAACAAAAGGGTAGAGAGGAATAGTCTTTACACAATAAAGTTTTTAAGAATTTACACAATTATTAAAAAAAAAAACACACAACAAATTACCTAGACTTTTTTCTAAAAATAATAGATAACCACAAATTTAAATACACAAGGAATGCTGCTCACTTGAAAAAAAATAGTAATAAGATAAACTAAAAGAAAGCATGACAGCAGAGATACTGAAAATAAAATAAAATATAACTTTAAAAATCTTTAATGTAATCAGATATAATCCAGAAAATATATCTACAAAACAAGGAAGGAAGTTCAAAAAAATGGAACAGAACACATAAAGAGTTCTAAGAGGTTAGATATTTTTGTATATTTATTGTATTTTATATGTGTATTTTATCTTTTTTATAAATAACAACAATAAAAATTTTATAAAATAAAGCAGAAATTATTCAGAACATAGTGCAATAATATGGAAATTATAGAATAAAATACAAGAAATAGAGAATACTTGATGTTTCATTATGTCACCAGTAAGATGCTCTGAGAGATTAGCAGAAAAATATGGGATAAAATAAATTTCTGTCAAGGTAAGAAATGTTTAAAACTATAAAGAATGCTTATAAGGATTTATTTGAGCCAATACTGATGACAATTGCAGGATCTCAAATGCTTAAGAGAATGATAGTTGTACAGTTTCTTATAGCCTATGAATGATAGTTGTACAGTTTCTTATAGCCTATGAAAGTAAGGAGGAAACAAGGAAAATTACCTAGAAGTGAAAGAAAGCAAGATGGGGATTGGCTTACAGGATAATTAACAAGATAATGTGCTTCTTGAGGGTGTTTATGTTTATTTCAAAGGAGTGTTAACCCAGATGCAGAAAAACTTTGGACAGGGCTTGCTTAAGGCAAAGATAAACCTTTTACTAATAAAGTTATATGCCTGGGTGTGACTGTCTACCTAACTTTCCCAGTTAGAAATGTATGATCAAACAGCCTGTGAGGTTACTTCCCATAGAACCCCTTTTATGTACACACTAGAGGCCCGATGCATGAAATTCATGCTAGAGTAGTCCTTCTTTCCCCGGCTGCCGGCACTGGCTTCCCTCTGGCACCAGGGACCCGGGCTTCCCTTCAGCCATAGGCAGTCACCAGGGACCCTGGCTTCCCTCATAGCCCTGGCTTCATCTGTCCAGAAAGACTTCAGGTCTAATTTGTATATTACATTTTTATTTTTATAGACTAGAGGCCCGGTACATGAATTCATGCACAGATGGGGTCCCTTCAGCCTGGCCGGCGATCAAAGCCTATAGGGGGGCTGGCCAGCCAGGGTGAGGGACCCTGAGAGGTTGGCCCACCGGCCCCCCAATCAGGGCCTATCAGGGAGCTGGCCAGCAGGGGGGAGGGATTGCAGGAGTTTAGCCAGCGGGTTGGGAGGGCCGGCTGGCCAGGGGGAGGGACTGCAGGAGGTTGGCTGGCCATGGGAGGTTGGCTGTGGGAGTGCACTGACCACCAGGGGGAAGCTCCTGCATTGAGCGTCTGCCCCCTGGTGGTCAATGCGCATCATAGTGACTGGTTGACCAGTCAGTCCATTCGTTCATGTTGTTCAGTTGTAATGGTCACTTAGGCTTTTATATATATAGATTACTAAAGGAAGACTTAACAAATTTCCCAGATGTTAACATGGAGAGAGGTGTTCAGTTTGAAAGATCCTTCCAAGTGATGTTAATAGTGGGGAAAATATCATAATTAGTCATGTTCCTTTGAAATTTCACAATTTTAAGGATAATAAAATGGATTTTATCAAAAGAAACAAAATAAAACAAACAAATTTAACCCAAACGCCATTAAAAAAAAAATCAGTCAGTAAGCTGAAGATGGGGAAGTGTTTTAAATGCACAGATATGGCCAAAAAAAATTACACATAGAAAATTTTAAAAATCTAAATATTCATAATAAAATAATCCAATAAATGGGCAAATTACTTGAAAAATTAATAAATTCTCAAAAGAAAAATACATAGTTGAAAAATGAGGACAGAAAATGGTGGAACTCTTTTGAAATTCTACCTTATTAACATACAATGCCCACCCTTCAGCCCCCCTCCCACTTTCCTCTTATCTTTATTTTCACAGAGGATGGAGTATCTGGTTAACATAATACTCTGACAACTTTCCTGGTGAGATTCACTTCAGTTCACTTCAGATTGTGTTGGTACTTCTGGTGTGTGTGTAGGGGTGGTTGGCAGGGGCCCAGGTAAGTTGTTTATTTGTTTTGTCTTTTCTACATATCACCCTTAATCATCTGTGATCTTGAACCTATCTTTATATCCTATCCTTTGTATCATTATTTATATCAGTGGTTCCCAAGCACACCCCACAGGGGGGAAATTTGATATTTAAGGGGGGCAATTCGAGAAGGAGTTATTAACAGTGAATTTTTTGCATTTCTTATGGTTCTAGGGGCCTCATATACAGTGTATAAATATATATTGTGACATATTTATGCATTTCAGTTCTCTGTTATATGTTTTGAAACTTTATTTGCTATTTTTTCATATCACTTCATATTATCATTATTATTTTTAACAATTTCTTAATGATTTCTTCCTCAGTACTTCAACTGTCCTTTTGTTCTTTTATTTTTCTCTTTCATGGATGCCATGTTCTTTGGAAACTTGTTTAGACCAAGTTAATGGCCTTTTAGGCTTCCTCCATGTGAATAGTTCACTTTTTGAATAATAAGATTTACTATATATGTCAATGGGGTGGGGGTTGCGTCAGGATTTTAGAGATGCTTAGGTGGGGCATGGCCCAAAAAAAGGTTGGGAACCACTGATCTATATAAATACAAAACCAATACAACTCAAATAAATGGTAGAGTTAAACTAAAAAGTTTTTGCACAGCAAAGCAAACCATCAACAAGATGAAAAGACAACCTACTGAATGGGAGGACATATTCACCAATGATACATCTGATAAGGGGTTAATATCTAAAATTTATAAAGAACTTGTAAAACTCACCACCAAAAAACAGAACAATTTAAAAATGGGCAAAAGACCTGAATAGACATATCTAAAGAGGAAATACAGATGGCCAAAAGATGTTCAATATCACTAATCATCAGAGAAATGCAAATTAAAACACAATGAGATACTACCTGATATCTCTTAAAATGTCTATCATCAATAAATCACAAACAACAAATGCTGGAGAGGATGCAGAGAAAATGGAATCCTCATGCACTGTTAGTGGGAATGCAGATTGGCGCAACCACTAAAGAAAACAATATGGAGTTACTTTGAAATGTTAAAAATGGAACAATGACCCAGGAGTTTCACTTCTGCAAATATATACTAAGAAACCCAAAATACTGATTCAAAAGAATATATGCACCGCCATATTCATTGTAATGTTATTTACAATAGCCAATATTTGGAAGCAGCCCACATGTCCAGATAAGTGGATAAAACAGCTATGATATATTTACACAATGGAATACTACTCAGTCTTAAATGTTTGGGACAGCATGGATGGATATGCAGGGTATTATGCTAATGAAATAAGCCAGTCTGAGAGACAAGTACCATGTGATTTCACTTATATGTGAAAACTAATCCTATCTAATAAAAGAGTAATATGCAAATTAACCATCACTCCACTACACCCACAAGCCATGCCCACCAGCCACACCCACCAGCCAATCAGGAGCGAATATGCAAATAAACCCAACCAAGATGGCTACAGCCACAGAGAGCAGGAGGGAGGCTTGGGTTTCCCTGGCAATGGAGGAAGCCAAGCTTTCCACCTGCCCTTGCCAGCCTAGGCCTCAACTCAAGGCTACAAAGTTTCAGTGATAGAAGATACATAAACCCAAACAGAAATGGCGGCAGCCACAGAGCTAGAAAGAGCAGGAGGCTAGGATTGCCCACAGCAATGGAGGAAGCCAAGCTTTCCGCACACCCTGGCAGGCCCAGGCCTCCACTTAAGGCTACAAAGTTTCAATTAAAGAAGATACATAAATCCCAACAGAAATGGCTGCCACCACGGAGCAAGCAGAAGGCTTGGTTCTGCTCCAGGCTACAAAGTTTCAATTATAGAAGATAAATAAACCTCAGATACCAGGGCCTCCGCTTGGGTCACCAGGGGGCATGGCCAGCCTGCAAACCACCACAGGCCCCTCGCCCAGGCAGCCCCATGCCCCAAGGGAACCCCCACCCTGATCCGGGACACCCTTCAGGGCAAACCAGCTGGCCCCCACCCATGCACCAGGCCTCTATCCTATCTAATAAAAGAGTAATATGCAGATTGACAATCACTCCAACACACAAGATGGCTGCCCCCCATGTGGTCAAAGATCCTGCCCCCATGTGGACACACGATGGCCACCACAAGATGGCCAGCAGGAGAGGGCAGTTGGGAGGGACCAGGCCTGCAAGGGAGGTCAGTTGTGGGAGATCAGGACAGCAGGGGAGGGCAGTTGAGAGGGTCCAGGCCTGCAAGGGAGGGCAGTTAGAAGCGACCAAGCCGGCAGAGGAGGGAAGTTGGGGGCGACCAGGCCTGCAGGGAAAGGCAGTTGGGAGGGACCTAGGCCTGCAGGGGAGAGCAGTTAGGGGTGACCAGGCCTGCAAGGGAGGGCAGTTAGGGGAAAACAGGCTGGCAGGGGAGCAGTTAGGCATCAATCAGGCTGGCAGGGGAGTGGTTAGGGGGTGATCAGGCTGGCAGGCAGAAGCGGTTAGGGGCAATCAGGCTGAGGCAGGTGAGCAGTTGGGAGCCAGCAGTCCTGGATTGTGAGAGGGATGTCCGACTGCCCGTTTAGGCCCGATCCCAGTGGGATTGGGCCTAAACGGGCAGTTTGACATCCCTCGAGGAGTCCCAGATTGGAGAGGGTGCAGGCTGGGCTGAGGGACACCCCTCCCCCAGTGCACGAATTTCGTGCACCGGGCCTCTAGTGAACAAAGAAAATAGAAACAGACTCATAGTTACAGAGAATGGACTGATAGCTGTCAGAAATGAGGAGGTTGGGGGGCTAAGTGAAAAAGGTGAAAGGATTAAGCAAAGGAAAAAATCCTCATGACAGACAATAGTATGGTGATTACCAAAGGGAAAGGAGGTTGGTGGGAAGTACAATAGGATAAAGGGGATAAACGGTGGTGGAAGGAGACTTGATTTAGGGTGGTGAACACACAATAGAATATACACATGATGTATTATAGAACTGTACACCTGGAAAGCATGTAATTTTATTAACCAACTAGAGGCTCAGTGCAAGATTAAAATTGCACAAGGAGGCGCCCTGCCTCCCACCATGCGAGGAGGCACCCTGCGGAGGGCCAGGACCCACGCCTGACTCACAGGGTCCCCCGGACCCCTGTCTGTGTCTGCTCCAGGGCTGCCTGAGCTGCCACACTGGCTTGGGCAGGCCCCCCTGTCTCTGTCTCTATCTCTGCTCTGGGCCTCACCTGCACGCACAACCTCCTCCTGTCCGGTTGTGACCCATTTCGGTGTCCAGGCCTAATTTGCATATTACCTCTCTCTCTATATATATATACACATATATGTGTGTGTGTATATATATATATATATATGTATATATATATATATGTACATATATATATATATACATATATATATATATATATATATATTTGTCACCACAATAAATTCAATAAAAATAATAAAATAACAGAACTCCCATGGTGAGTCTTTAAATAATATAAAGACAAAAAACAACAACACACTCTTAACAGATATATGAAGGGATAATGAGGAAATACTGTGTGCTGACAATTTCTGCCGAGTCATGTGAATTAAATAAGAACATTTATTTTTCCAAATGATGTGATTCACATCAGCAAAGTTTACTTGCTCCAAGAGCAATCACTGAACCAGAAGAGGGTTACATTCATTCAGATAGTTTACCCAACAGAATAATAGCTGGAGAGATAGTAATAGAAATTTGGGATATTTTGCAAGGGAGTGAATTTTAATGTAGACAATTAATATCAGAAAACATTAAGACTAAAAGTAAATAAGTCAGAAATGCAAGTCAAGAAGCTAGGAACATATAAAATATAGAAAAGGAGAAAAAAGTAAATAAAGATAAAGTTAATAATTCAATTATGAACCAACTATAATAGATCACATAAATTTAGAGCAATATTATTTTGAAAAATGTAAATGAAATTTGGCATACATCTAAAAATCTTGACCAATAGATAAAAAGAAAAAACACACAAAACAACACTAGATATATAAAAAAAAAAAATCAACAAAGAAATGAGAGGACATTAAATTGTTACAAGATCGTTTCATATACAACTTTATTACACTAAATTGTAAAATTTTATCACAAGAAAAAATTTGGCTCAAGAATTAACTACTTGAGGAGGCCAAAAACCATAAAAGAAATTGAATCATCACTTTATTACTTACTTAACCATTATGTAATAATATTACCGCAAATTCTATTAAAAATTTTAATAATGCCAATATTATTTAAATTTCTCTATTATATTAAAACTAGAGGCCTGGTGCATAAAAATTCATGCACTGGAGGTGGGGGGGGTCGCTCAGCCTGGCCTGCCCCTTCTCACAGTCTGGGAACCCTCAGGGGCAAGAGGCGACCCAGCAATCAGGGGAAGGCGACACCCCCATCACACCTCTGCTGCTGCCACTGCCAGCAGTGCAAGCCTCGGCCAGCCCTGGTTACCTGAGCCTCGGGCAGCCCTGGGCATCTGGGGGGCTGAAGGGACTAGGGGGCGGGGCTGAGGGGACTGGGCGCCACCATCTTGTGGCTGTGGGCACCGCCATCTTTGAGGACTTGGCAGTTATTTAGCATATTCCCTCCTTATTGGCTGTGGGTGTCACCATCTTTGCGACAGCATGAGGGTCAATTAGCATATTCCCTCTTTATTAGATAGGACTAGAGGCCTGGTGCACGGATTCATGCACATTGAAAGGAAATTAATTAGAAGGTGACCAATGAGGCGGGAATGGATGAAATGGGCCAGACACGCCCTGGAGCCAACCTCTCGCTGTTCCTCCTTGGCAGGCTGCACCTGGGGTGGCAATGGGACTCGAATGGCATCTGCAGAATGAGCAGGGTCTCTCCGGCAGGAGGGGTCTCTTGGCCTGGCCTGTGGGATGGGGCCAAAACCGGCAGTCTGACATCCCCTGAGGGGTCCCAGAGTGCAAGGGGTCACTCTGCAAAGTTGCTGTCACTCGTCATCTCCTGTGTTGAGTGTCTTCCCCCCAGTGGTCATTGTGTATCATAGCTACCAGCAGGTCGGCTGGTCGCTTAGGCTTTTATATATAGAGATTGGAATACTTCCAAATTTTTATTATTTTCTAAATCCTCACCCAAGGATATACATATTTAATATTTTTTATTGATTTCAGAGAGTAAGGGAGAGGGAGAGAGATATCGAAACATCAATGATGAGATAGAATCATTCATTGGCTGCCTCCTGCACACTCTACACTGGGGATCTAGCCCACAACCTTGGCATGTGCCCTGACCAGGAATTGAAACCGAGACCTTCTGGATGCTCAACAACTGAGCCATGCCAGCTGGCCATTTATTGATATTTTTTAGAATGAGTTTTGGGGGAGAGAGAGAAACATTGATGTGAGAAAGAAACATTGATCAATTGTCTCCCATATGCACCCTGACCCAGGATTGAAGTCACAACTTAGGTAAGTGCCCTTACCTGGAATGGAACCCACAACCTTTCAGTGCATGGGCCGATACTCCAACCAACTGAGCCACACTGGCCAGGGCACTTCCAAATTATTTTATGAAGCTAGCATAATCTCATTATCATTGTTATGCAAAAAGTAAGCACAAATAAAAACCTTATCGATGTTTAAATGTAATTTATGAATGTGCATGCAAAGACTCTAAATAAAACATTGCACAAACAGCAATATATCAAAGCATTAATACATTTTGAGTAAATAGAGTTTAACCCAGCAATGCAAAATTGAGTCAATATTTGAGTATATAATAATGCTATGATGTATTATCTTAAAAGTCTAAAAGATAAAAAGAAAATTATCAGCCTCATAGATTATGCAAAATGTACAGTGCAATCACTACCAATTCCCAATTTAATAAAAGAAGTTTTAGCAATCTAAGAATAGAATGGCACTTTCCTAATTTGATCAAAACCATCTATCAAAAACTAACATTATACATCATCCTTAACAGGGGACTCTCGACAGTTCTATTAAAGAATCCTAATTACTGGCATCACTAGTGGTTTATTAAAGAACATTCTTTTCAATATGCAGCACTAAAGACTCATGCTTTGAATTAGATATTAGTAGTTTCTTACCATTCACAATTAAATCATTTTTGCCACTGATGACTAAGTGTATGATATTATACTAAATTTTACACATATCTGTGTAATCTACATAGATAAATAATAAGAGCAGAGGAAAGGTCTTGATTTGATAATCAGAGTAAAAGCATTTCTACAATCCCTATCTCAACTGCGAATACTTTTTGTCCTCTGAGACTTGTCATACATTATGGTGAATTTGAATTCCATTCAAATAAACTCTTTCTAATGCTTGCTGTCATGCCTCAGCAATGAAATTTCTTACCAGACTCTGAACACACCAGGCTTATTACATACAGTTTCAGGACTGAATCACATAACTAAATCATTACAATGCATTTTCTTATATGTGGGATTATTTTACCTTTTCATTTCCCACCTCAAAATAGAATCATTCATTCATAAGTATTTATGAAACTTCTGTTGAAGGTCAGGCTTTGGCCTAGTGGTTATTGATACAAAGATTGCCAAGCCTCAAAAGAATACATTTTAATGGCTGAAGAATTCCAGTAAATAGATAAAATGTAATAGAGTGAAAAATGATATGTAAGGTATGAATATAATGCTGTGGAAGCATATTGGAAATTCAAAATACATCCTTTCTGTGTTTTACAAAACTTGGCACAGTAGTGAGCATAGTTATTTTAGCTTTGCAGCTACCACCTACTTTTGTACACCTACTTCACATCAGACATTTAATCTTCTACTGGATATTTAATAAATTCCTTGAGATTAACCTGGAAATGTCAGAAAGCCTGATCTTTATCCACAGTTTTCCCTATCTCATTAAATGCCACCAGACCTGAGGAATCTTCATTGATTCCATTTGTTTAGCAGAAACAATCATATTAGTATTATTTCTTATTGATTCTACCTTTAAAGTATATATATATAAATATCTTTTCATCCTATCCACCTGCCACTTAATTCAAGACACCATCAGATACAGCCTTAACCTTCTAATAGCCAGCAATCCTATCTCCCTGTTTCATCTTTTAATCCCCAGCCATGACACAAGCATACACTCAAAGCAGCCAAAGCTCTGTTTAAAACTCCCCTGCTTAAATATTTAATGACTACCCATCTCACTTAGATAATTCTACAGTTTTACCTTGACTTACAATGAAATTATCTGACTAAACCTGCATCTCTGTGGGTATCATGTTTTGCAGTGCCTTCTTTCAATTTCTCTAGTTTACTTTCAGTGCCTGGGGCTGGAAGAAGCCACCGATGTAGAGCACTTCAAGATGAGATAGTCCCACATGGAGTCTGGTGGCTAAGAATCGTCTATCAACGTGTTCTAAATCACTCCTTTTGTTCAGGACTAGTTGTGGTGTGTTGTCATGTGGGCAGGTCACACAGCACAAGCAGTGAAATTGGCCTGCCCTGTCCCAATTACTCTCCTTTGGGTCACTTTTTAAACATGCATTTGGTTGATCACATACCTGGAGGATATCCAGTAATCATGACTGTTGGGTTGTTGTAGGGCAGTGGTTCTCAACCTTTCTAATGTCGCGACTCCATAATACAGTTCCTCATGTTGTGGTGACCCCCAACCATAAAATTATTTTCGTTGCTACTTCATAACTGTAATTTTGCTACTGTTATGAATCATAATGTAAATATCTGTGTTTTCTGATGGTCTTATGCAACCCTGCTAGCGGTTCTCAACCTGCTGTAGAGCCTAAGACCATCGGAAAACACAGATATTTACATTACGATTCATAACAGTAGCAAAATTACAGTTATGAAGTAGCAACGAAAATAATTTTATGGTTGGTGGTCACCATAACATGAGAAACCGTATTAAAGGGTCGCGGCATTAGAAAGGTTGAGAACCACTGTGTAGGGCCTCATGACCTGGCTCAAGTTTCAGGATAGTGGTCAGATAACTAGGCCACTCCCACCAAGTAGCTTGATATTACTTTCACAGGACTGCATCAGATTGGCCAACAGAATGGTTCAGACAATCTGATTTGAGGTATCTCTCATTCACATGATTAAGGTCTGAGCTACCAATGATTCAAAGACCATCTCTTGCTCTTGAGCTGGTTGCCTGGACTCATGCATTAACACCTGCCTATCTATGTAGAGACAATGGTACAACTTCCAATCTAGAGCACCCAAAGATGGTTAGGGTGGTAGCAAGCATCTTTAATCCTATGTAAAGATGAGAGTAATTGGAGGCTAGCAACATAAAATGTTTATGGTATAACTTTTAAAGATAATTTTTCTCTAAATATCTCAAACATATTAAAGAGTGTATAAAATTTTAATTTATTACTAAAATTGTCATAAAATTGAGTGTTTATTACCCAATTTATATGGAGGTACACTAACTACAAGTACATTATTAGCTATCAGGTATCAGAAATTGTGGCACATGCACAAATTCTTCCAAGAGGTCTATGAATGTTTTATCTTTGTTTTGATTTCTGAAGTATTAATTTATTAAGTGTACTTCAGTGGTGCAATGGATGCAATCTGCAATATTAATAATAGAGATAAGTCTTCAAATCAATTACTGTGTAATTTTCACCGTAGTGAAATAAAAATAAGCATATTTTTGTCTTAAGTTAGTTGAATTCCAAACATCTATAGAGCTAACTTATCAATACTTGTACTTTAATGTTTAACTTTTAAAATATAGGTTAAAGTATAAACTTATTGCTCAAAGGAGTAATGAAACTATTTTTTAAATTAACCACCTGAATAAGTTATATTTAAAATAAGCTTTCAGCATGGTCAGCATGGCTCAGTAGTTGAGAATCAACCTATGAACCAGGAGGTCACAGTTCGATTCCCCGGTCAGGGCACATGCCTGGGTTGCGGGCTCCATCCCCAGTGTGGGGCATGCAGGAGGAAGCCGATCAATGATTCTCTTTCATCATTGATGTTTGTGTATCTCTCTCCTTCTTCCTTCTTCTCTGAAATCAATAAAAATATATTTAAAAAATAAAATAAAATATGCTTTCATTGACCTTTATGACTTTTTACAAATTAAGTTATAAATTTTAGGCACATTGCCTTTGCAGTTAGACTTCCTGTTTTCACAGAAAACTTTATAAACAGTATTTATGAATTTATAATTTCTGAGTTTGCTCAAATGGTACATATTAAATTTTTATGTAATTATATTTTCAAGTGCTTTTCAAGTATTTCTAATTATTTGAGGGCAATGAAAAAAATATGCCTTTAGACAGCAACAATAAACAGCTCTTATTTTGAGAATTCATTGAGAACTGTGTTTTGGAGTGAGCAGAAGAAGGAAAACTGATAGAAGAAAAGAGCACCAATTAAGAGACAAATCTGTAACATAGCTTTGTTTTTGATGATTGCTAAAGAGACCATGAACATGAGATCACACTAGTTCTCTATGCAGAGGAATATCAATGGGTCAGAAATGGCAAGTGTGACTTGATAGCAAAATAAGATTTCCCAGGTAATGACTTCTAGACGTTTTATTATTTTGTGTTTATTACAAAGTAAAAATACTCTTTCTGTAATTTTTGTTAGAATAATTGTTTAAAATTTTAATTATCCAACCAGATTTTGTGGGTTTTTTTTTTCTTCTCCCAATTTCCTCCAATCCTGTGGAATAAAATCCCAAGCAGTTTCATTGTTTACCCAGAGAATGACTAATATTTTTAGACTTTATCATCTATTCTCTCTCTTGGACTCAATTATAGCTATTCAGTTCAAGGAAGATTATAATCAGAATGATTCCTACATTGTTTCAGAATTGATTGTATAGCTGCAGATGTAGCCTTGGTCACAGCAGGGTCTAAATTAAACCAAGCTATTCCGAAGTTCAAGCAAAAAAATACAGGTGTATTTGGATACTTAGGTGAGTGACATTTCCACTACCAGTAAAGCTAATAAAACTGTCAAGAAAGAGTACTAGGGGCCCCAAAACACTATAATCCCAGGAAAAGACCATATATTAGGCCAATGCTAGAGGATGCATTTCCCCACTGTTATTGGATATCAGGGGCTTGGACAATCACGGCCACAGGCAGTTTTCTACTACACAGTGTCCACCAGCCTCTCATTAACCCCACCCCTGCACAAACATTACATCTGACTCGCTCTCAGCACCTATTATCTACCTCCATTTAGATATTTACTAGCTATTTGGGATAAACTACTGGCCCAGAAATAGGGATGAAAGGAGATGATATTTCATACTGGCACTGTAATGTCCAAAATCAAGCTTATGTAAGTTGCAGTAGAGCCAGAAAGAATGCTAGAGTGCATACTCCTATAATAATTTTTATATACTGCATCAGTTCAGAGATTAAAAAGAAACAGGTGAAGGTAGACACTACCTAAAGATCCTCTTAACAATGAAAAGTGTGTGAGGATCTGTGCACCTGGATCTGCCATACAGAATAACTATGAAAAAAAAAAGATTTGCCAAAACCTTAGTGGAAAGATATTGGGATGAAGGCAATCCCTTATGATGCAAAACTATGTCTCATATACCTTCAAGTTGACTGTACAACAGGCCCTCGAAAAATGTTTAGTTCAAAGTCATTTCATTATAACATTGATGAGAGAAAAAAATAATTTCCTGCCAGGGCCATTGTGTGAAGTGTGTATGTTCTCCCCATGTCTGTGTGGGATTTTTCTGGGTCCTTTGGTTTCCTCCTATATCCCAAAGATGTACATACTATTACATATTAGTATGAGGTGAACTGGTGTGTCTAAATTGTCTGAGTCTCGGTGAGTGTGGGTGTGTGAGTAGGTCCTGCAATGGAAGGATGTTCTTTTCAGGGTTGGGTCCTGTCCTGCAACCTGAACTGCCAAATAGGCTCCAGCCACCCTTGACCTCTTGGGCAATCATGATCTTACTGGTTTTTATCAATCTTTCTTAAATGAATGTGTAACTCAATTTTATTTAAATGTTTAACATGAGAAGTGTTTTGGTGATGTTTTATTTGTGACCAAAAATATGTTGTAGGAACATAAATCTTGTTTATAACAATTAACCTATAATAAAATTTTTTGTTAAGTAAGGGCTGTTTTGTTTAAAATCACAGTTTCCAAGAAACTATCAATGATATTCAGTGAAGTCTTATTGTAATGATAAACATTTTTCCTGCCTTTTAGGTCAAATCTTTGAGACAGAACCAAAGTACTAGTAAGTTTGGAGGGGGATTCTTCCCTATTCAGACCTCTAGATAAGAACACAGTCCAGCTGACATCTTGATTGCCACCTTATCAGACTCTGAGCCAAGGACCCATCTAAGCCATGCCGTGAATCCTGATCAAAGAACTGTGAAATAATAAATGTGTGTTTTAATCTGTTATGCAGCAATTAGTAACTAATTCAAGGGACATCTATAGGAAATACTACAGAATTTTAAAAACATAATTAGATCAAAATTATTTATTACTATTTAGAATAAGAAAAAAATCACAATAAATTACTAATTAAAATGTTGACAAGTACCATGAACATCTCATTATCTAGAGAGATAACATAAATATTTTTATGAATTAATTACTGAAACAGCTATTAAAACTCTTCTCTCAACATTTTTGGCCATCCTCTCCTTGGTAACTTCTTCATGTGATGTCGGTTTGATAATATTAACTTTCCAAACTTATATATATCTATAAAAAGATACCTCAAACTTTTACTATGATTGACACCCCCACAGCTACCAATATCATAACCTCTGCCAAGCTGCTGCAGAGAAAATCGAGTGACTACATGACTATCCTTGCCAGAAGAACTATTCAGCCTTACTCATATCATCTTTGTTAATTCTAAGAAGGTGTAATGGCTTAAAGTTTTCTATATAGCCAGTTGCAAAGAGTCCTGGGAAATGTAGTTTTGAGCTTCATCCTGAGAAAAGAAGACTGATAATAAGGGAAGATACCCAAGTAGGCAGGTTATATTCAAAAGAGTTTGTGTGCACAAACATCTCTTATTTTATAAGATATTCCTGACCTACAAAATTAGAAGAAATCAAACTATATTATTTACTTGAAGACATGAAAGTATGGAGAATTCAAAAATATTTTTGAAATAAAAATTTGTATTTGTAATCTTCACTAATGGTAGCATAAACTGAAAATAAATTAAGAGCAAAATATATTTGCAATAAATGAAATATTCAAAGAGTTTTTGTTTTAAATTATATATTTTAATAACAAATAAAAAACTACTTTACACGAACAAAAGAAGCAAACATAATAGATATCTATATATATAGAAAAGACTAAGCGATGGTTATGCCTGAATGACCAGAATGACTGAAACGACCAGTCGACCAGTTGCTATGACATGCACTGACCACCAGGGGGCAGATGCTCAATGCAAGAACTACCCCCTGGTGGTCAGTGCACTCCCACAGCCAACCTCCTGCGGCCCCTTCTCCCCTCCCCCTGCTGGCCAACCTCCCACAGCCCCTCCCCCCAGCCAGCCAAACTCCCACGGTCCCTCCCCTTGGCTGGCTGGCCCCCCAAAGGCCTCAATCGTTGGCCAGGCCGAGGGACCCCACCTGCGCATGAATTCATGCACTGGGCCTCTAGTATTAATTATATTTAAACAGGTATAGATACTCAAATGCAAAAATATTTAAAAATAAAGACCACATAAAAGCAAAATAAAAATGAATCAAAACCTTGCTTGTCCTCTCTAGTAACAGAATAAATGCAAATTAAAGAAAAAAGCAAGAAATTCTTTTATTTTTAATCTTAAAAACTATACTTTATATCAAATTCAGCAATATTATATTATACCTAGTTTGATCATTTATTTCATGATAATAAAAAAATTACTGTATTACAGTGAGAAAAATTTATTGGATTTAGAAACAAAGTATCTGGGTTCAAATAACCTCTCTACCAATTTCTTACTTTTAATTTTTGTGACACTCAGTTACATGTCTAAGGAAATGTGGATAATAAAATCTTCCTCATAAGTTTATCAGATTTTTATGAAGTTTAATTGAAATATATAATAGGTGCTTAATTAATTTTATTCCTTTATACTTTGCAACACATAGGCATTACTTTATCATCACCTTCATTTCTATGTCCATCCTCTTACAAAATTCCATTGATTCAAAATTCATTCATTCTTTCAGTTCAGTTTCTCATTCCATCATCCTAGCTTGGACTCTCTTCACCTCAGTTGTCTTATCTTCTTTCCCAGAGACTCTTTTTCCTCTAATATAGTTGCATTCCATCTCAGATCAATTTCATAAAATACAGTCATGACAACAAATTGTATTGCTTAGAGGGTGAAGCTCAAAAACCTTGGCCAGGCATATCAAATCTTCCACTACAATCCTGCCTGAGTAAATTACCTTCTCTTCCAATAAAGTTTAAGGTAAAACTTCCTTCCATTCCAATTAAGCTAGACCTTTCAATACCTTTCAAGTACATCATGCTCATACCTATTCTTTGTTTTGCCCTCTTAGAGTAAATTAGTTCCTGCACTTGCAGGCACTCAAACAATGTTCTTTACACTGGAATTAGCAGCCAATAAATCGTTTCTCAAATTTGGTTTATTGGAGTACTAGGTACATGTGAGATTACAATGTTAATATTGGGAAGAAGAGAATGGTTTTATGGATTTAAATTTGATTATGTCCATATCAAAAAAGCTTCAAACATGCAATTATAACTTGAAATAATCTGTTACTAAACATTAAATTGGAATATATTCAGAGGTCAAGGCACAGCTGACAACTCAGTTATGAAGCACAGTTGATATCTTTATTTGTGTCTCATTGATTATTTATATGAATACATTTATTATCCCAAAACTAGATAGGGTTGAATGAATCTATAAGATCAAATAGTCACTGTATACCTCCATCATCTATTTAACTCTTTTCAATGTTTTAAAGAATTGGAAGTGTTCGATTAAAGTTTTAGGAAGCTGAAGTCCCACTGACATAAGTCTCTGACTTTGCCAGTTCACTATAAATGTCCTTAATGTTGACTCTGAGAATAGGAAGAATTGGGAAAGCAGGAGTAGCACCTTAGCAACTGCCAGCAGATGAAATGATGGAAATGGGGATATTTAGCCAAGTGTGAAGAACGGCAAATTGTGACCAAGCAGAAAGAAAACAATGGTATACATCATTGACATATGAGCCCTGGTTTTCTTGTAAGCAAAGGCACAATCTTTCAGGCATAGGTAATAATGTCCCTTGAATCAAAACAAATTATAAATATTGATTTTAAAATTAATTATCTTCAATAAGCTGCTTTCCAGAAAATAAAAGAATAGGTCTGTATGTCATTAGCTATAATGACAAAGCCAAACACAAGAAGAGAAAATAGACTTTATACTTTTTGTAATCTTTGAGGAGCTGTCATATTAATTCTCTTTGTTTCTTTGCCTCTTTTCCTTTTATACTCTTCTTTGGGCTGACAATAGCTAGGGTAAAATATCTATGGTAAAAATAAATAAGAAATAAAATATCATTATGCATTAGACCATAATAAGAACATGGGAAAAGAACTTATTCTAAACGTATGCAGTCTTGGGAAAATACATGCTAGTAGTTTCACTGACATTCTTATTTGTCCCACACTGGTATTAGCTTCCTGAGGCTGAGGTAACAAATACCACAAGCTGGGTGGCTCATAAAACAGAAATTTATTCTCTCACTTTTCTGGAGGATACAGTCCAAAATCAGGTTGTCTTCAGGGCCATGCTCCCTTAGTGACTCTGAGTAGAATCCTTCCTTTTCTCTTAATAGGCACTCTTGGTGGCCATTGATCCTTGCACTCCATGGCATGCAACTGCATCAGTCTACTCTCTGACTCTGTCATCATATGGTGTTCTCCCTATGTATATCTGTTCTTTCCTTATAAGAATACCCATTATGCTCTGGCCTGTGTGGCTCAATTGGTTGGACATTGTCACATGCACCAACAGGTTATGTCAGGAATCATCAACATGATTCCCAGTCAGGGCACATGTCCAGATGGCCAGCTCAATCCCTGGGAGGGGGTATGCAAGAGACAGCCGATTGATGTTTCTCTGTCCCCCTCTCCCATTCTCTATTTCTAAAAATCAATTAAAAATCTTTAAAAAAAAGAACACCAGTTATATTAGGCTAGTGTTTATCCTAATGACCTCATCATAATCAATACTTTGATTACATCTACAAAAACCCTATTTCCATATAAGGTCACATTCTTAGTTACTGGGGTTTTGGACCTCAGCATGTCTTTTGGGGATATACAATATAACCCTTATATAACAAAAGGTATTGTCTAATATTTGCATCCCTGAAAACTAAAAACAGGTATGTATGTTGATAATTTAATGTCCCTTACTCTTTGTTTAATTTCTTTTCAGTTAATTCTGGATGGCAGAATGGATCACCTATATAATATATATTATTGGTGATCAGTGGGAAAGTGAATATAGCCAGAGTCAGAAGATCCATGTTAGAGTCTCAGATTCATCACATAAATACTGTCTAATGGAATAATGTGAGGATAAGGATTATAAAAAAGAAGATAATGCACTGTATGTACTACAGTTAAAATATATGATTCCTTTTTAGAAAGTAATATTCCCCTAAAGGATAATAGGAATATAGATAGCAAGGGTTACTTGTTTGTTTAATACATCAGCAAAGGTAAGTGAGCTAATGAGAAACAAAAGAGATAAGCATACTTTAACAAGATAATGATTCTCCTAAGGACCAGAGCTCATTGTGTAGAAAATGATAGGAAGGGTGAATTTACAAGACAGACATTAGGAAAAGGGATAAGGAGGGTATCAGATGCTCAGACAAGATTTTGACCAACAAAGCAATGAAGTATATGGATAAGATGGATGGAATTAGAGAACATTATGCTAAGTGAAATAAGCCAGCCAATGAAAGAAAAATATCACATGATCTCACTCATTTGTGGATAATAAAAAACATTATAAACTGATGAACAAAAAGATAGATACAGAGGCAGTAAAGCATCAAACAGATTGTCAAATTACAGCTGGAAGGTTAGGGAGAGGTGGGGGAAATAAGAGATCAACCGAAGGACTTATATGCATGCATATAAGAATAACCAACGGATGCAAAACATTGGGGGGTGAGGGCATGTATGGGAGTTGGGTGGGGGGGGCAATGGTAAGATATGTACACATATAATACCTTAATTAAAAAATATTTATAATTATAAGTCAGATATAGAAGTCTGAGAAACATTGTAGCTGAGATTGGCACTATAAATAAGATGATGGTATTATTTCAGACATGAGGCCCAATGCACGAAATTCATGCATGGGTAGGGTCCCTAGGCCTGACCAGCAATCAGGGCTGATTGGGGCCTTCTAGCTGCCGGCCAGGGACTTCCTTCATTCTGCATCGCCCCCTGGTGGTCAGTGCACATCAAAGCAAGAGATCGAACTCCCGGTCTCCTGGTCAAACTCCTGAGGGGACACTTTGTATATTAGCCTTTTATAAATGTATATAAATAAGAATAATTTTTAATATAATACAGGCAAAATATAATCCAGGCTACTATGGCCAACATCTAAACCACTGACAATACTAAATGCAGGAGATTATTTGGAATCACATAAATTCTTTTTTGTTTCTGGTGTGAATGTATAATGGTACAGCTACTTTGGGAGACTGTTTGGTAGTTTTTTCTGGCATATACCATATGCTTGCCGAAGTTTATCATTAAATATAATAATCATGTCTCTATGTATCAGAATAAGGTGAAACTTAAGTCCACACTAACATATGAATGTTTATAGAAGTTTTATTTATAATCACCAAAGTTTGGAAGTATTATTCCACAATAAAAGAAAATGAGTTATCAAACCCTAGCACCACCATCCTCCCCCCAAAAAACAAAACAAAACAGAGGAAGCTTAAATTCATATTGGTGAGTGAAAGAAGCCAGTCTGAAAAGACTACAAATTTAATGCTATCCTGGAAAACACAAAACTATGGAAAATGTAAAAAGACCAGCAGTTTCGAAGGGTTCAGGGGGATTTTAGGGGTTGAGATTAATAGGTGAGGTAGATAGCATTTTTAGGGCAATGAAACTATTCTGTGTCTTAGTGTAATTATAAATACTGGAAATTATGCATTTGTTAAGCCCATAGAACTATACGGTGAATTCTAATGGAAACTTATGGACTAATCCTATGTAATAACTAGAGGCCTGGTGCATGAAATTCGTGCATGGGGGGCGGGTGTGTCCCTCAGCCCAGCCTGCACCCTCTCCAATCTGGGACCACTTGAGGGATGTCCGACTGCCTGTTTAGGCCCAATCCCAGTAGGATCGGGTGTAAATGGGCAGCCGGACATCCCTCTCACAATCCAGGACTGCTGGCTCCCAACTGCTCGCCTACCTGCATTCCTGATTGCCCCTAACCGCTTCTGCCTGCCAGCCTGATCACCCCTAACCACTCCCCTGACAGCCTGATTGATGCCTAACTGCTCCCCTGCTAGCCTAATTGCCCTTAACTGCCTTCCCCTTCAGGCCTGATTGCCCCCAACTGCCCTCCCTTGCAGGCCTGGTCCCTCCCAACTGCCCTCCCCTGCTGGCCATCTTGTGGCAGCCATCTTGTGTCCACATGGGGGCAGCCATCTTTGACCACATGGGGACAGCCATCTTGTGTGTTGGAGTGATGGTCAATTTGCAAATTACTTTTTTATTAGATAGGAAGACGTAATATGCAAATTGACCCTCATGCCATCGGACAAGATGGCTGCCCCCATGTGGTCAAAGATGGCCGCCACAAGATGGCTCACAGGGGAGGGTAGTTGTTGGTGATCAGGCTGGCAGGGGAGGGCAGTTGGGGGTGACCAGGCCAGCAGTGGAAGGCAGTTGGGGGCAACCAGACCTGCATGGGAGGGCAGTTGGGGATGACTGGGCTGGCCGGGGAGGGCAGTTGGGGGTGACCAAGCCAGCAGGGGAGGGCAGTTGGGGGGGACAAGGTCTGCAGGGGAGGGCAGTTGGGAGGGACCAGGACTGCAGGGGAGGGCAGTTCGGGGGGGACCAGGCCTTCAGGGGAGGGCAGTTGGGGGCGATTGGGCAAGCAGGGAAGGGCAGTTGGGGCCAATTGGGCCAGCAGGGGAGCAGTTAGGCTTCAATCAGGCTGGCAGGGGACTGGTTAGGGGGTGATCAGGCTGGCAGGCAGGCAGCAGTTGGGACTCAGCAGTCCAGGATTGTGAGAGGGATCCCAGATTGGAGAGGGTGCAGGCTGGGCTGAGGGACATCCCCCTTCCCCCCGTGCATGAATTTCATACACCAGGCCTCTAGTAAGTTAATAATAATGTGTCAATATTTGTTCCTGAATTAAAACAAATGCACTGTACTAATTCAAGATGTTAATAACAGGGAAACTGTGATTAGAAAGAAGGAATAATAAATAGGAACTCTGTATACTTTCTGTACATCTCTTCTATAAACCTAAAACTACTCTAAAAATTATTTTATTTAAAGAAAACACACACACACACACACACAAAAAAAAACATGTAACATGGAAACCCACCCATACTTCCACAGTTGTATATTGACAGGAGATTATAAGAAAGTAGTGAACTCATCAAGAGTCATTTTAACACATTATTTATCCCACAAGAGTCTATGTGAATCTAGAAGGGATGTGAAATGTTATATGTCTATCCTTAGGAAAGAAAATGTCTTTTGACAGCCCTGCTATGACTTATAAATGAAAATCTGTTCTTTGATAACATGAAACTATTATCATGAAATATTTTCTCTGAGGAAACAGATGTCACCAATATCAACATATATTAATAGCCTTACATCAACCCAAGCTTAGTGGGGGAAAAGAAAGTGAATTATAGCAAGGCATTTTATTTTAATGGAACTTTGGTCATAATTCCATAGCATGGTGACTTCTCTCATTCTATATACCAGAGACATTCTGGCTAAAGTAATCCCAGAAGAGGGCTGCATTTGAAAGGTAGTAAAAAGAAGCACTCTGACTCTATATAAATAAGTTTTATTTTAAAAATATAGTGTCAATAACACCTACCAAGAAACATCTGGCAACCTTTCCTGAACATGGTCAATGGGGACTATTGAGCACACATTCTCAATTCTACTTGGTCCTAACAGGGGACCTTAAATAGAGTGATGGTTATAGTAGTCTGTCAGCACTGGCTGAGATCTTGTCAGATTGCAAAAGTAATGTGGTGGACTTTTCCATAAAAGTTTAATTTCCACTCACATTACTTTGAAACTCTAGTATAATTATCCTATCCTATCTAATAAAGAGGTAATTTGCAAATTGACTGTCACTCCAACACACAAGATGGCTGCCCCCATGTAGTCAAAGATGGCCACCCCCATGTGGACACAAGATGGCTGCCACCAGATGGCCGGCAGGGGAGGGCAGTTGTGGGTGATCAGGTCAGCAAGGGAGGGCAGTTAGGGGTGACTGGGCCTGCAGGGGAGGGCAGTTGGGAGCGACCAGGCCTGCAGGGGAGGGCAGTTGGGAGGAACCAGGACTGCAGGGGAGGGCAGTTTGGGGGGAGCAAGCCTGCAGGGGAAGGGAGTTGGGGGGGACCAGGCCTACAGGAGAGGGCAGTTGGGAGGAACCAGGACTGCAGGGGAGGGCAGTTTGGGGGGAGCAAGCCTGCAGGGGAAGGGAGTTGGGAGGAACCAGGCCTGCAGAGGAGGGCAGTTAGGGGTGACTGGGCCTGCAGGGGAGGGCAGTTAGAGGCAACCAGACCTGCAGGGGAGGGCAGTTGGGGGGGACCAGGCCAGCAGGGGAGGGCAGTTAGGGGCAATCAGGCAGGCAGGTAGGCGAGTGGTTGGGAGCCAGTAGTGCCAGTAGTCCTGGATTGTGAGAGGGATGTCCGGCTATCCGTTTAGGCCCCATCCCAGTGGGATGGGGCCTAAACGGCAGTAGGACATCCCTCAAGGGGTCCCAGATTGGAGAGGGTGCAGGCTCAGCTGACGGACACACCCCCCATGCACGAATTTCGTGCACCGGGCCTCTAGTCTATATATATAAAATCCAAGTGACTGGACCGGTGGAACAACCGGAATGACCGGAACTACCAAAATGACTGGTCGTTATGATGTGCACTGTGGCAGCCAACCAGCCTGACTGGGGTTCTGATCAGCCTCCCAACCTCCCACAGCCCCTCCCCCTAATCGGCCCCATCCCTGAATGTCCCCTCCACTCTTATCAGCAGCAGGCCAGATCTCCAATTGCTCACGGCCTCTCCCGCTGGCCAGCCCCACCCCCGATCGGCCCCCATCAAGGTGAGCTGGCCGGACCCCACTTGTGCACAAATTCATGCACCAGGCCTCTAGTTAGGTTATAAGATTTTCTTTAACAAGCCCTGTACCTGAACCTAACATCTGAATTCTTGTTTTTCTTACCATTATTGTTATAACCACTATGCACACTATCTCTATTAAGCCACCCATGGTCTCAGCTTTGGATGACTACTGCAGTCTCTCTCATGAGTGATTGAGTTCAGTTGTAAGATACATCATACAGCCAAGTTTATGGGTGCCATGCCATGCAATTCTTCAAGCTGCACTCAACTCTCAGAAACACGACACTCAGTTCCTTAACCATGCTCAAAAATGTCTTTTCCAAACCTTCACTGCACTAAGCCCAACTGAAAAAGGTGTGGAATCACCACTTCTTACAAATTATGCCTAAAAAAGACTATTTCTCTCTGTGTTGTCATGTACACATCACATGCATTTGTGAATAAGACAAACAGATTCAGTCAAGACAGTGCTTTAGTCTATCTCCTCAGCCTTTTGCAAAAGACCACAGGAATCCAGGCACTTGTGCATCCTATGACTTCATGCGTGTTTTTGACAAACATGTCTTTGGCCACTTGAAATTGCCATGATCCATCCTCAGGGGTAGCATGAACCCACTCTCTGCCCTCTGCTTTCCCATGGGTTCTGTCCTATCTTTTAGCAAGTGTTATTTCTTTTGTTGTTATAGTAGTATTTTTGTGTGAATGAGAAACAAAATTCTCTAATTATAGACTACTTGGAAATATACTACAGTATAGATAATGTCAAGTCATCAAATTTCAGCAACCTAAGAGATACATAGTATTCATATTATTGAGCATATTTTTGCTAATTTTTTTATTTATGTTATGTTCTTGTTATTTTAAAAATGTAAAAGAATTTTTCAATGTCACTCTTTTTCCAAAAACATGTTTCAATCCTTATAATTTCTTTCTTTTTTTAATTTTAATTTATTGCTTAAAGTATTACAAAGAGTGCTACATATGTCTCCTTTTTTTCCCCATTGACCTTCCCCCAGTCTCCCCTACCCCACCCCCCAGTATCTTGTGTCCACTGGTTATGCTTATATGCATGCATACAAGTCTTCAGTTGATCTCTTACCTACCCCCCTAATCCTCCCCAGTCTTCCCGCTGTAGTTTGACAGTCTGTTTGATGCTGCTCTGCTGCTGTATCTATTTTTGTTCATCAGTTTATAATGTTATTTATTATCCATAAATGAGAGAGATCATGTGGTATTTTTCTTTCATTGACTGGCTTATTTCACTTAGGGTAATGGTCTCCAGTTCTATCCATGCTGTTGCAAATAGTAAGAATTCCTTTTTTACCGCAGGTAGTATTCCATTGTGTAGATGTACCACAGTTTTCTAATCCACTCATCTGCTGATGGGCATTTAGGCTGTTTCCAAATCTTAGCTATGGTAAATTGTGCTGCTATGAACATAGTGGTGGATATTGCCCCGGCCCGCGGGGCAGCAACGAGGGCACGCAGGAACCACCTAAGAGAATGAAACAAACAAGGAACCCGAAGAACGGAGGCAAGACAAGGTTCCTAATCAAGCCTCGTTTTTTTATTCGAGTGTTGCGGTATATAAGCACTCAAGAGGGGAGGGGTAGGATAAGGAGTTGCCATGGGATGATTGGTTGGGGACTGGGTATCTGTCCTAGCTGATCGGTTATTCTGATATGGGGGGTTCTTCTGGCCCTTGGGCGCGCGGGCTTTCTTTGTCCTTGCTCAATTAGGAAGTAGGGCTGACCAGGAAGTAAGACCAAATTCTTCTTTTATGGCTCCCGGCATCATATATCCTTTCTGATTGGTGTTTCTAGTTTCTTGGGATATAGTCCTAGAAGTGGAATTACTTGGTCAAATGGGAGTTCCATTTTTAACTTTTTGAGGAAACGCCATACTGTTTTCCACAGTGGCTGCAGGAGTCTGCATTCCCACCAGCAGTGCAGGAGGGTTCCTTTTTCTCCACATCCTCTCCAGCACTTGTTCTTTGTTGATTTGTTGATGATAGCCATTCTGACAGGTGTGAGATTATACCTCATTGTCGTTTTGATTTGCATCTCTCAGATGATTAGTGACTTTGAGCATGTTTTCATATGTCTCTTGGCCTTCTGTATGTCCTCTTTCAAAAAGTGTCTATTTAGGTCTGTTGCCCATTTTTTGATTGGGTTGTTTATCTTCCTTTTGTTAAGTTGTATGAGTTCCCTGTAAATTTTGGAGATTAAACCCTTATTGAAGAGAACATTGGCAAATATGTTCTCCCATGCGGTGAGCTTTCTTGTTGTTTTTTTGATGGTTTCTTTTGCTGTGCAGAAGCTTTTTATTTTGATGTAGTCCCATTTGTTTATTTTCTTTTTAGTTTCCATTGCCCTAGGAGCTGTATCGGTAAAGATATTGCTAGGACAAACGTCTGCTATTTTGGTGCCTATGGCTTCTTCTAAGATTTTTATGGTTTCCCATCTTACATTCAAGTCCTTTATTCATTTTGAGTTTATTTTTGTGTGTGGTGTAAATTGGTAGTCTAGTTTCATTTTTTTGCATCTATTTGTACAGTTTTCCCACCACCATTTATTGAAGAGACTGCCTTGTCTCCATTGTATGCTCTGGCCTCCTTTGTCAAATATTAATTGAGCATAATGGCTTGTGTTGATTTCTGGGTTCTCTGTTCTGTTCTCCTGGTCTATATGTCTGTTCTTGTGCCAGTACCCGGCAGTTTTAAGAACAGTGGCTTTGTAGTATAGCTTGATATCTGGTATTGTGATCCCTCCAATGTATTGTTCTTCTTTCTCAAGATTGCTGCAGCTATTCGGGGCCTTTTTTTATTCCAGATGATTTTTTGTAGAGTTTGTTCTAGGTCTTTGAAGTATGCTGTTGGTATTCTAATGGGGATTGCATTGAATTTATAGATTGCTTTGGGTAGTATGGACATTTTAATGATGTTGATTCTACCAATCCATGAACATGGTATATTCTTCCATTTGTTCATGTCTTCCTCTATCTCATTTTTCAATGTCCTGTAGTTTTCTGAGGACAGGTCTTTTATGTCCTTAGTTAAGTTTATTCCTAGGTATCTTAATTTTTTTGGTGCAATGGTAAATGAGATTGTTTTTTTTGTTTTTTCACTTCTCTTTCTGTGAGTTCATTATTATTGTATAAAAAGGCCATATATTTCTGTGAGTTAATTTTGTATCCTGCTACTTTGCCAAATTCACTTATTAGGTTCAGTAGTTTTTTGATGGAGTCTTTGGGGTTTTCTATGTTAATTTCTTTCTTTAATTATATGACCATTACATAATTTACTGAAGTTATTCCTATTATTGCATAGTGTTCCCTCAGATTTTTCTCAGTATCATTTTCTTATAATTAGGATGTTCCAAATTCAGTATCATCTTGTTAAGATAGCCTATGTGATTATATTCAATTCCAACTCAGAATATTCTGAGTATGTTTTTGTTTCTGTCTTTGAGCCATTTTTCAAATATAGTATAGCTGATATATTTTTATTTTTAGAAAATCATGTAGAATGATCCAGGAATCTTACTTAGTCTTTGTAGATGACACAAGTTTAACATCCTTAATTGTATTCCCAGTGATTTAAAAAACAACAATAATAACAAGCAAATAAATCCATGAGTTTTTCAGAGCTGCTGTTCTATAAGCATTTTATTTATTTTAATTAAATATACTGGAGTTACATTGGTTAATAAAATCATATAGGTTTCAAGCATTCAATTTTATGATACATCATCTGTATATTGCATTGTGTGCCCATCACCCAAAGGCATTTAAAATAAGTCAGGTAGTGAAACAGGAATTTTTGGGGAACATAGGCAGGTTTAGGGAATTTTTAGAATTGGGGTCCATAGAAAAACACAGGGCTACAGACTGGGAGAAGGAACATTTCCATAACAAAATGAAGCCAGGTGCAGTAATCTTTCCATAAGACAAGGGAGCAGCAACAGTGGCATTTACATAAGACAAGGAAGCAGCAACAGGTATATTTTCATATGACAAGGGAACTGAAAGTAGCCAAAAAAAGGTCTATATTTACAAAATAAAGAAGAAAGAAAGCCCAGAAGGAATGGAAGGACTATGATGGAGGAGGGCCTCAGGAATCACTGTAGTAACCAATTTGAAAGGGAATATTGACCAATCAGAGGGGATTTCAGGACACAGGAACTGCAGCCTTTATAAACCATGGAAAGAGGAACTCAGTGGGACCCTTTGCCCCTCCCCATGTGGGAGTCCATTCTGTGGGACTCTTTCCCTCTTGCCATGTGGGAGTCTGTACTTGTTCTTCAATAAATCTCCACCTTTGCTATACTACCCTCTGTCTGTAGATTCATTCTTCGACTCCAGCTGACAAAGAATCCAGGTTCCAGTCCAAAAATTCTGTTTCAGTAGCATCCCTACAGTGAAAACCCTGGCTTTCCTTTTACCATGAGAATATATATACATACACATATCTGTCTTTATCTCTATCACTATCTCATCTTTTCCATTTTTAATGAAAAAATATACTCTTCATTTAAAATTTTGGAAGATAATGAAAGTCATAAAATGTACTTAAATTTTAAAAAATCAGTCCTTTTGTACTAAAACTTTCAGCAATAGTTTTGAAAATGTCCATCATTCTTGTCATTAGAAAAAGCTCCTCTCTCTGTCATGTGTCAGTTATCTAGTACCTAGGAAACTATTTTGGCTCATCTGTCATGTTAATCTTGTTTTAATGACTTGTCTCTACACATGAGGGCAATAACAACATTTCAAAGCAAATGAATATGTATTTTTTATTTTATGATTCTAAATATTGATACATGACTTAGTAATTATCCCCTCTGGGCACAAAGTAAGTTTTTAAGCCCTGCAAGCTTTACAGAGTCCTTAGGATTAAGTAATTAAGCATCTCATAGAAATTCTTACAGAGTATAAGTAGCACATGCATTCATAAATCCATTGATTGGATTTATAAAAGTTACAGCAGTAAGATGAATACAGGATTGAGATTTGTTATGCTATAAGTTTGTTCTTGCTTCAAAATTGAGTAAATAGGTTAGAGAAAAGGAAGTTTAGTATAAAGTTTTTATTACCTTGTTGTCTAATAAAAATAATCTAGTTGATACACCTGTATTTTACTAACAATCATATAAAATTGTGGGGCATTATAATTATCACCAACTTTTTGACTCTCTAAGGTTTTTTTTGTTTGTTTGTTTGTTTTCAGGTTGGTCTAGGTCAGTGGTCAGCAAACCCCGGCTCGCGAGCCACATGCAGTTTGCCGCTCTGTTGACTAATGAGTTTGCCGACCACTGACCTAGACTCTCGATTCCAGTAACTGTTGTTGTTCCTTGTGATGAAGCCCCTATCCCAGTGGTCGGCAAACTCATTAGTCAACAGAGCCGCATGTGGCTCGAGAGCCGCGGTTTGCCAACCACTGATCTAGCTAAACAGTCATATCAGCATTGTAACATGCAAGCAGAATGTCTACTAACCTGCCATCATATCTATTTGAATGCTTTCATATATAAAAATATAAATTCATGTGTTCAACTAGTGTCTACTACTCTATTTTATTTGAGATATAAAAAGAAATATTCTGGACATATTTTTTCTTTTTTTCATATGTACTGAAATGTCCAACAAAGTTAGTTGTGAGCCATTTTATATCTGCTGTGACTCTCAGAAAACTCAAGAACTAAGAAAGACAATTTGGTCATATTTTCTGAATTATGGTAGAATGAATATAATAGTGATTAATAGTCTTGTATCATAATAAGGCAAGAGTAAAAAAAGGTTATTTGAATATTGCCTGGAAGCTTAATGAGGAACATTGTAAGGAAATTAACCAAGGCAGTATTTTCATTTCTTTTTTTTTTTTTTTTTTGGTGTGTGTGGGGGGAGGGGGAGAGGGGGGTTGGAGGATGTTCAGCACAACCAAAAGCATAAACCAAACTCAGCTCTAATCAGATAATTGTATTGAGATCCTTTCTAACCACCTCACACTCAGTCTTCACCTTCTCTCCACTCCCACCCCCATACACCTGTGTAAATTATACACAAAAGTTATATGAAAAACAATCTACATTTTATTTTCACCTCTTTCAGTATTTGAAACTAAAGAGCAACCTTTTATTTGAAGGCAAGCCACTGTTGAAAATGATATATATGACTTAAAGTTTTAATCCTCTCACTTAAAACATTTTTTTCAGCCTGTCAAATTAATGCCAGTAAAGAAGCCACCAATTGACAGTTTCTGAGAACAAATTCCTTTATAGAGGTTTTATCATTGACAGTTTATTTGACACCCATGTGACCCTTTAACAATTTCCTAACACTGAGATCTTCAATGAGAAAATATAATCTATAGTGAAAATAATGATAAAATGCTGAGAGGTGACATTGGGGACATTTTGAAACGATTCAATATCTCTTGTGAAATTATTTTTCTTGACAAGGCTTCATTTCCTAAGGAAATATGGAGTTTTCATGATGAGTCCAAAATTCACAGAATTTATAAGAATTTTTCAGTGTCACTCTCTCTCCCTTCCACTCTTTCTGAAAATTAATGGAAAAATGTCCTTGGGTAAAGATTAACAAAAAATAAACAAATAAGAGAACGATGAATAGAAAATATATGACTGGCTGAAGCTGTTACCCTTGATGCCTTTGTAGCTCTACTGAAGCCCCAGCTGCGCGTCTTCCAGGATAAAAAGCTAATCTGCAAATGGCAGAACAACTGGTTGCTATGATGCACACTGACCACCAGGGGGCAGACCCTCAAAGCTGGAGCTGTCTCCTGGTGGTCAGTGCACTCCCACAGGGAAGCACCACTTAGCCAGAAGCCAGGCTCACGGCTGGAGAGCGCAGCGGCGGTGGTGGGAGCGTCTCCTGCCTCTGTGGCAGTGCTAAGGATGTCCGACTGACGTCTTAGGCCCACTCTGGAGCAGGCTTAAGCCATCAGATGGACATCCCCTGAGGGCTCCCGGACTGCAATCTCTCACAGTCAGGGTTGAGGGACTATCCCAAGTGCATGAATTTCATGCACCAGGTGTCTAGTATATATATTATAATAATAATATTTGCATTTTTATCTGTTCTTTTATCGATGGACACCTAGGTTGCTTCCATATCTTGGCTATTGCAACTAATGCTACTATGAACATAGGGGTACATATACCTTTTCAAATTATTGTTTTTGGGTTTTTTTTGGGTAAATACCCGGAAGTGGAATTGTTGGGTCATATGATAGATTTATTTTTAGTTTTTTGAGGAATCTCCATACTATTTTCTATAGTGGCTGCACTGACTTGCAATCCGGTAACAGTGCATAAAGTGTCCCCTCTTATCCATATCCTAGATAACACGCGTTACTAGTTGACTTTTTGATAATAGTCATTCTGACTGGTGTGAGGTAGTATCTTATTGTGGTTTTAATCTGTACTTCCCTGATGATTATTGATGATGAACTTTTTCTCATATATGTCTGTTGGCCATCTGTATGTCTTCTTTGGAGAAATGTCTCTTCAAGTCCTTTGTCCATTATTTGATGAGTATTTATATTTTTACCGAGTTATGAGTGCCTTGTATATATTGGATATCAACCACTTATTAGATATATCTTCATTTAATACATTCTCCTATTCAGTAGGCTGCCTTTTTGTTTTATTGATGGCTTTCTCTTATATCTCATACAAAAATAAACTTATAATGGATTAAATACTTAAATGTAAGGCCTGAAACAATAAAACTCCTAGAAAAAAACACATAGATGGTAAACTATTTGACATCAGTCTGAGTAATATCTTTTTGGCTATGTCCCCTCAAACAAGGGAAACAAAAGTAAATGTAAACAAATGAGATTTTATCAAACTAAAAGCTTCTGCACAGCAGAGTACCAATCATTTTCAAACCTCAGCATGTTCTTTCATTTTTAATGCCTTTTCCCATGCTTTTTCAAAGCCCAAATCTTTCCCACAATCCTCCCCTATTTTATAAATCTTCCTGGAAAAGAACTAGAATATTTCTAGATCTTGCTGAAGTATACTTCTGTTCTGACACAGCCATTCACCACTGTCAACACGGACTAAAAGTTCTCTGTTTCTTCCTCTAAGGTTCAGAAGGACTTCAAATTGTTTTACTCATCCTTTTCACCAAGCTTCTAACATAAGAACTTAAACTCTGGAGACCAAATGCTGTTTTTTTAAAAAAATCTCTTTATTGATTAAGGTATTACATATGTGTCCTTATCCCCCCATTAACCCCCCAAACCCCCCCCCCCCCGCTCATGCCCTCACCCCCTTGTTTTCTGTGTCCATTGATTAGGCTTATATGCATGCATACAAGTCCTTTGGTTGATCTCTCCCCCTTACCCCCACCTTCCTCTACCTTCCCTCTGAGGTTTGATGGTCTGATCAATGCTTCTCTGTCTCTGGATCTGTTTTTAGTCATCAGTTTATGTTGTTCATTATAAGCCAGTCAGAGAAAGATAAATATCACATGATCTCACTCATTTATGGAATATAATGACCAAATGCTGGAATGATTTTTCCAAGGAAGAATATACAAACTCCATGTCTTATCACTGAATCAAAGAAGTAAAGAATATCCAGATTGAAAATTACACTAGAGGTAATTTAACATAACCACCAACAGTGCTAGGTTACTTTTCCTACCACATCCCCATCCAGTCATTTCTCAGCTCCTGCACTAACACCTCTAGCTAGTAGCTAGTTAATCTAGTTACTTTGATGAGACAGACAAGGGCATTTATTAATGTAAGGTACTGGATATTTTTTGCATATTATTTTTAAAAGCTCCTTGTCTTCATTAGGGAAAGAAGTACATGATATATAAATAGTGAAGGCTTACCAGACTTCCCATGTTGCCAAAGAGATTTAATCAGAGCAGCAGCTCCCATAGAGAAAAATCACTGTATTCCATCTTCTTTATTAGGGAATATTCTTATTAACTGTTATTATCACATGAGTTTTATCATCTATTGCTAAAAAAAAAAAAAGCCTATGGCAGTTATTATCAATACCTACACAGAGCTTCCCAAATGAATAGCTGATGGATGTAATTGCCTGATAAACTCCCAAAGGCTGTGATCAGTTGTGAACTGTGTGGTATATCTGTTTATTAATAATAAATAAAATAATAATAGAAAAATTGGCAGTAGCTCTCATGGATTAATCTCACAATACTTTACATGAGCAAAGCCATAGAAGACACTCATGTTAGCAGTTAAAATTCAAATAAGTTCCAAGTCAAAATAAAAATTTTGTTTTAAAATTTTACTGATTGAGTAATAGAGAAAATGTTAGAATGGAAAGAATATGGGATAAGGAATCAGAATAAAGTTTGAATTCTATTTTTTACACTTAGTACATATACAAATAAGAAAATTATATATATTCTGATCTTATCATTTCACTGATAAAGAGGAAATACCAATGTTTATATGACTGGTTCCAAATGTTGTGGGTTTCAAATGAGATCACTGATTTGTCGATCTTCCCATGAATTTTTTTATGGGATCTTTCATGACAGTATATTCCCCCCCCCCCAACAAAAATGAGTGTCATACATTTCCCTCCTAAGGAAATACCTGTCTAAAAATTACAGTGAAGAGATATTATACTCATTGTATAGATTCAGATACAATCATACTTTTCTATTACCTGTAAAAAAAAATGTAGATGTCTTCAAGGTTTGGTTTTTTCTCCCAGCAACTTATGAGAGCTGATGTTTGTGGGAATTCTGTGAACCAGGTGGCATCATATTGATCGTTTAAATGGACCATGGTGGTTATCGTTGCACAGAAAGTGCCTAATGCTACCAATAAGGCCTATTTCTTTCCTTGAAGCTGGTTGTTAGACACTTACCAGTCTATCGCCTATTGGAGAGATGCTGACTGGAAGGTTCAAGGTGGCTTCACTCAGGGTTGGGCACTTGGTCCTGGCTATTGTTCAGTGCTTTGGCTTTGGTCCACGTGATCTCTCATGCCCAGAGGCTAACCTGACTTTCGCATGTGGCAGTTTCAGAACAACACTCTAAGACGTTGTCTTAAAAAGTTACATAACATCACTAGCGTCACATTCCATTGATTACTTATGTACCTCTCTAATGCTCAGTTCCCCTTTCCTATAAAATTAATGTAGCCTGCTAATAGCTTTTACAATCAGAATTAAGTAATGTAATCTATGGGAATCACTGGTGACAGTAATTGGCATGTTAAAAATACTCAATAAATGTCAGTTACTAGTATTACTGTATGTTTTATGTCCTTAAAAATCTCTCATATCAGTCATCTCCTTATCCTCCTTGCCACTTCCCTGGTGAAAGAGGCCCTTATTTATCTGTCAGACTCCCACATTTAGACTATAAAGCACAAAGGGCTTAACATCACTGTTTTCCTTTTGTATTTTTATCATGAATATTTAGGGCTGAGTCTAGATGGAATAGGATAGCCATCCAATAAATGTTTAATTATTTTTTAAATAGAATTATCCTGCTAAGTATTAATTTTTGAACTGAAGTAAATACAGCCATGCACTGTTTGATTACTTTTCTGTCAGTGACGAGCCACAGATATGACGATGTTCCAATAAGATTACAATGGGGCTGAAAAATTCCTGGCACCCAGTAACTTTGTATCCATCCTAACATTATAGCACAATGCATTGCACACGTGTTTTTGGCCACACTGGTGTAAGCAAAGCTGCTGAGCTGCCAGTAGTTTACAAGTATAGCACATACAGTTATGTAGAATACTTAATACTTGATGATAATGGTGAAAATGACTAAGTTCCTCGTTTATGTATTTACTATAGTATACTTTTTATTGTCATTTTAGAGTGTACTCTTTCTATTTATAAAATGAAATTTGCTGCCTGGCCCAGGAGTGGCTCAGTGGTTGAGCATTGACCTATGAACCAGGAGGTCACGGTTCAATTCCAGGTCAGGACACATGCAGGCTCCATCTCCAGTAGGAGGCATGCAGGAGGCAGCCAATCAGTGATTCCCTCTCATCATTGATGCTTCTCTCTCCATCTCACTTCCTCTCTGAAATCAATAAAAATACATTTTTTAAAGTGCGCTGTAAAACAGTATGCTCTATGTCAGCGGCACACTCATAAATCTCATGTTTACCTCTTCTTTTTACTTCATCATTTCTCTTTTGCTTAACTTAACTTTTTGTTATTTGTTCATCATGACCCCTAAGTGCACAAAATCTACTGCTAATTTTTGTCAGTAAGAGGCTACATCCAATGTTCGACCCGGAACCAAAATTAAAAGTGATTAAGAAGTATGGAGGTGGAAAATTTGTGATGATTATTACTCACAAGTCAGGCTCCTTTGATGACATAGACCCCCAACACTGAAAGGTTTTCATTAATAGAAAGGAATGTACGTAGTGCATTATCTACTTTCAAGTCTTCTTCCATCAGGCTTTTTCCCCTCTTTACACTCTTCTACCTGCCCCCACTTCCTTTCCCTTTGGTAATTACCACACAGATATTTGTGTCTATGAAGTTTTCCTTTTTTTCATAATACCTTCACCTATTTCACCCAAACACACAACCTTCTACCCCTGACAGCTGTCAGTCACTTTCTGTATCTATTAATCTGTTTCCATTTTGTTTATTTTGTTCATTGGGTTTCCCATATAAGTGAAATAATACAGTATTTGTCTTTCTCTGACTGGCTTATTTCACTTAGCATAATACTCTCCAGGTCCATCCATGCTGTCACAAAAGGTAAGATTTCCTTCTTTTTTATAGCCACATAGTATTTCATTGTGTAAATGTACTACAGTTCTACTTAAGTTTTCCCTATTACTGTTGTTATTATATTTTCTGATACTTTGTCTTTAGAAATATATTTGTCCTAAAAAAAAAAACACAATAAATATTACAGATTCAAGTAAATTTGTGCTTTCATGCCATGCTTTGGGAAAAGTTAGTGTAATGCAGTTGTAAATATTTTCTTTACAGAAATATAAAAAACTATCTAAAATTTAGCATAGTTAATATTAATGATATTTTCATTTTTAATACAAAATAGATACCTGTATCTATAATGTAGTTTTCATCTTTACTATTACCTAGAAAATATTAACATATATGTTTTGGCCTTAAGTAAGCATGAAGGTAAGACAGATGAAAAATCATCTTATCTCCTAATCCTTTTTATATTATAATACATCATCTGTATATGGTATGTTCACCACCCAGTCTAAGAACTATTTTGTATTGTAGTTCTTACATAAGTCCAAATTACTACTTTTATTTACTACTGCTATGTCAGCTACTTACAACTCACCTTTTCCTCTTTAATTATTTTAATATATTTGTGTTTTTTCTTTGTTTTCTTTTATTTTTCAAACCTGTCAACCCCCACATTAACTTAGCATTCAACAGGACAGCTCTTCTTATTTATTGCTATTAAATATTAAACATTGTTTTATCACCTATGTTGTATCAGAACAATTTCTAGCAATCACCCCAATCTCCTCTTTTATCTTGGACTGCCTTCTAGCCTGATACCTTTTTATCTCCTTCCCCTGCCCTTTCATCTAATCTTAAATCTATTATTTTGCCTTTCTGTTGGAATCATATTTCCTTCACTTTTATGGGCACTATTTGAAATTTACTTATTTTTATATTGACTTTTAAAGATTTTCTTTGACATTTACTTTTGTATTCTATAGTACATATTATTTAGACATGTGGTATTTCTCACAATCTTGCATGTATATTTTTCTTTCCCCATGCCACAAATAACTTTTTGGTTTCTTTCTTTCTTTCTTTCTTTCTTTCTTTCTTTCTTTCTTTCTTTCTTTCTTTCTTTCTTTCTAGCAAAGGTGGAGATTTATTGAAGAACAAGTATAGACTCCCACGTGGGGAGCGGGAAGAGTTCCACAGAATGGACTCCCAAATAGGGAGGGGGAAAAGTCCCTGAACTGACTTCCACGTGGGGAGGGGGAAGAGTCCTCTTTCTTTCTTTCTTTCTTTCTTTCTTTCTTTCTTTCTTTCTTTCTTTCTTTCTTTCTTTCTTTCTTTCTTTCTCTTCTATATTTTGCCCTTTAAGAGCAAGAGTCCTCTTTGGATCCGATATTTCACTCATAAATAAGAGATCTGCTTCGTTTCGCTCCGTTTTTAAAAGGCCCTCATTGTTAACAGGAATGGTTTCACAGACCGTCTTTAGAACCAGCTATGGAACACACTAACAATCTGAGCTGGTGATTCATTTATTGGCTCTTGCTCTCAAGCTTCTGTAATACCCCCTGCATTGCGGGGAGTTGAAAGCTTGCACACTTCATTTCCATTAATCCTTTGCCACTTTGATTTTTCAGGCTTTGCCAGAGGGAAACAATAATGAGGGATTGGAAGAGGGGAGTAAGGAAGAAGTCCTTTTTTTCTCAGCAAATGATGCCTCTGCATAGGGCAGCAGGAGACTGAAATATCTCTGGTGGTTTTATTTTTCCTGACTGGACACTGATGGTACTTTCCAGCATCATCAGAATAGCCATCCAACCCACAGTCCATGTAGTTATCATTGCCAACATAATAATCAAGAAAAGCAGCCATTTTTTTCACTCAAACACTTGCTTTAATTTCATCCATTTTATGTAGTTTTGATTTTATTTTTATCTTTTGACATCGAAGAGCAGTAGCCCATTATTCACTGGCAGTGATTCACGACTTTCAGATGAAAATTACATTAACACACCCAGATTCCAATCCTATTTCTAAGCCTACTTATTTTATAAATACTACATGTGTCAGAGCCTATGGGAAATAGAAAACACTCTAGTGATATCAAGCAGACAGAAATAGGAAGCAAGGAACTGAAAGGACATTGGAAAGACCACAGAACGAAAAGGCGGGAAATACTGCAGAGAGAACGGGAAGATGAAGAAGGTGGATAAGCAGCGGTATGAGGGTGTTACAGTTGCATGTAGGTGCCTGCAAGTTCACATGTGCCCCAGCTGCCTGAGGGTGCTGCTGCCTCTGCCTCATCTACAACCGATGCTGCTTCATGGTGACTCAGGTGCCCCTCTCCCACTGATACTGTTGACACTACCACTGCCATTGCTGATGCCACTGTTACAGTCACCGTGTAGGCAACAGGAGAAGCAAAGAAAATGGCTTCCCCCCGTCCCCCACTCTTGCCAGTACTCCCATTATGAGAGCTATTTCCTGGGACACTGACCTGAAAGTCTGTCCCTGGGAATTTACAGAAATATTTGCAGGCTTCCGGTCCCCTAGCAATGCAGAGGAAAGCACTGAATACCAGAATAGGAGCTGGGAGACAAAAATCAATTAATCAATAAATAACTGTCGTAGAAGAGCTTGTATGATCTAGCACCATGGACAATCCAGATAAAAGAAATGCATCTTTGCATAGATTATGCTATTTGGGACAAATTAATATCTAAAACCCAGTGATACTGTGTCTCTTCCAGAGTAGAAAGAGACCTGATTCTTAAGACAATTTTATTTAGCTAAATAATCATTGAAACAATAATGGCACTGTATGTTTACCTACTTTAAAAGTCATCATTGAATATCTCATGATTTATATCTCTATCATGAAAATGTATACAGATATTGCTTTGTAGGTAGTTTTAATTATTTGTACACGAAGTGATTAAATTCTTATTGCAGAATAAATTTCACTTCATGTCTAGTAATTGCATTACTAAATTAAACTAAAAAGACAAATGCTGTAATATATAAAAATAAACTAGAGCCAGTATAGATCTGCACCATCACAGAATCACACGCATTTAAAATTATACTTTCTTAGCCTCTGGCAGTATTATTTACAACTATGTTAATAGAACAGATCAACTGGAAGGGATCACAGCAGATCGACAAGAGGCCTGGTTGAGACTTACTTGCTCAGTTTAGGATGACTTCACTGCCATCTATTAGATCTGTGATGCTCAGCATTCATTATCCTTAAGGACACTTCCAAGGATCCTTCAACAGCGTGTTGAGGGAGGACCTCTCTGGACATTAATCGTGTATTGATGTTTCTTTCATCTGGGAACATATAAACTTGGTTAATCTCATTAGCAAAAGTAAAATGGCAGGGCTATTCCATTCCCACAAGATGATTTACTATCAAGAAATAAACAAATACAAAATATGTTTCGGTCTCTATATCTTGTACTATGTCATAAGAGCTCCTTTTGTCCATTGTTCTGTCATATGCATGTTAGAAAAAAAAGTTCTGCTTTTTAGTGTCTCAGATGGTTAAGGAAAAGTTATGATTTCTTCACTGACAATTGTTTTGGGTACAAAACAAGGGAAGCTGCTCAACCTAAGAGCAAGAAACTTGGACAAGATTTTGTCCATAGATCTGGATCAGGGGAGAATCTTTTCTGCCACTTTTAAGACAGAGGAGTCTCGGGATTTGTTGAGACATTTGAAAAAGTTCAAAGATAGAACCTTCGACACCAAAGAACTGGGAATCCAGTGTACATTCTACTTTTTGAGAACTATTGTGTTCAGAACATTTCTAACATAGCCACTGTCCAGCATTCATTGATCTCATCCAGTCTCTGATTTCTTTTCTCTTCTTGTTAGTATAACTGGCAATTGGGGCAGGCCAATCACCTTCCTCATTTTACAGGGACACCTCAGATTCTGGAATGTTTTCCAGTAAGATCTTTGTGTGTATGTTGAGGGGAAAAGCAGAGTAGAGGGGAAATGTATGAATGTAAATGAATTATATTTGTTAATATGAATAACATATTCACATGTGCTGCTTTTCCCAGATTCCTAAAATTTCTACACTGTAGCTTAACTCTACTGTTGTAAGCTTTATTAGGATTTCTTAATTTTGACAGGCATTACTTTTTTTTTCTTTCCACTCAAGGTTTGAATGACAAGAATACAGTAATGTTTTCTATATTTGCCATAAGATAGAATAAAATACCTATTGCTCTCTATAAATATGAGAATTTTTCTATTAAGTTGTATAAAATACTTATATCCATCCTCAATGGCTACTTTTGGATGATATATACGAGTCCATGAAGCAATTCCATAACACAGATGTAAAACTGCATTGTAAAAAGTCAAATATTTAACTTCATAAAACAAATATTCTTCCACACTTGTTATCATTAGGGGGAATATTAAGTTATTGGGGGAATAAAGAGCAATATTGCCTTTTTACACTTTTCTTAAAATGAATGAAGAATAATGCTACATATCCTATATAATAAAAGTCTAATATGCAAATCAACCAAACAGCAGAATGACCAGTTGCTATGACACGCACTGACCACCAAGGGGCAGATGCTCAATGCAGGAGCTGCCCCTTAGTAGTTAGTGTGCTCCCACAGGGGATGTGCCGCTCAGCCAGAAGCTGGGCTCATGGCTGGTGAGGCAGCGGTGGTGGGGAGCGGGCCTAAGCCGGCAGTTGGACATCCACTGAAGGCTCCTGGACTGTGAGAGGGCACAGGCTTGGCTGAGGGACCCCCCTGAGTGCACGAATTTCATGCACTGGGCCTCTAGTATGAAATAATGGTCGTGAGTAAAATAAAAGACAAAAAAAAAAAAGTAAGAGACAATTTCCTTAGTGTTCTGCAATAATCCTAAAGATCCTAGTGTTGATTTTGACAAATCAGAGTGGACAAACTGAGAATAGACCTGAATTAGATACTTGAAAATTCACCAAATCTTCCTTTAATATAGATAAACTTGAGCCAAGATCAAGCTAAGGTCAAAAGCTATAAAGATATACACTGGTAGAGATATTTTTATGCTTCATAGCCTTTCTTTATAATTGCACCCTTACTGGTTTTCAAAAGGAAGTAATCTGACCATTTTGTATTCATAAGAGTGACCTCCCAAGCAGAGGTTCTCATAAATCAGCTATACAACACTGAGCAAGGAGTTGACCTTCGCAGCTTCCATGTCTATGAAATAAAAAGAAGATTGGGCTAGGGAATATGGAAACTCTTTTATAACGTTACTAGAGGCCTGGTGCACGAAATCTGTGCACTCGGTGGGAGGGGTCCCTTAGCCTGGCCTGAGCCCTCTCACAGTCTGGAAGCCCTTGGGGCATGTCCCATGGGGAGCCAGCCCAAGCCAGCAGTCAGACATCCTTAGCACTGCCATGGAGGCGGGAGAGGTTCCCGCCACCACTGCTGTACTCACCAGCTGTGAGCCCGGCTTCTGGCTGAGCAGCGCTTCCCCTGTGGAAGCCCACTGGCCACCAGGGGGAAGCTCCTGCTTTAAGCGTCTGCCTCCTGCTGGTCAGTGCGTATTGTATTGACAGGTCATTCTACTGTTCAGTCGATTTGCATGTTATCCTTTTATTATGTAGGATGACTCAAAACCATATTTGTGTGTTGTGGTATAATGTGGATAGCATGAGAGAGCAGGTGCTGTGATATCAACACCTAGGTTAAAATTCTGATTCTTCCTCTTACCAGCTATGTAAATATGGGCAACTTATTTAACCTCTGTTCACTACACTGAAGTTTCCTCTTTTGTAAGTAAAAATAATACCATCTTCATAACAAGTTATTGGAGTGATAGAGATGATGTAGAGGGAGTATGTACCCAGAATAGGGAGTTGTGACCACAATGATGATGATGATGATGATAGTGGTGGTGACTTCCTAGGAAAGAAAGAGAATAGAAAACAAAGATATAAAAGAAGCTGAAAATGTTTTATTTGTATTATTATACTGAACTGCAATACTATTTACCTCTTCATAATACCTATTTGTTTTTTTGTTGTTGCTGCTGCTGATTTTGTTGATATCAATCCTATTATTTGAAGTGGTGAACTGAAGCAATTTGATAATGTTCTAGTTTCCTATTAAAAACAAATTAAAAAATAAAGTGTTATGGTCCAGCCAATATTGCTCAGTAGTTGACATTGACCTATGAACCAGAAAGTCATGGTTCGATTCCAGGTCAGGGCACATGCCAGGGAGGGGGCATGCAGGAGGCAGCCAATCAATGATTCTCTCTCATCACTGATGTTTCTATCTCTCTCTCCCTTCCTCTCTGAAATAAATAAAATATTTATTTTTAAAAAGTGTTATGGAACAAAAATCTCACCAGCCTTAAAGGCTGCCAATATAACAGAATGCCTGGGTCTAGACTTGGGTTTTGTGTAAAGTTGTGACAACTCATCTATTTCTCATATTGTGCTTCATTCTCTGAAGGATTGTATCAGGTACATAAAAATTAGAAGAAATCTTGAAATCCTGATTTCAAATATGATTAATAAAAGCCTTCAGCATAGTATAATTTTTAATTAATATGATTTATCCCATTATTTTGAACTAGTATGTGTTTTTTGAGGTTTAAAATAAACATAACAGCCATCATTATATTAACTATGACATAAAATAGCTGGCTTTAGAGATATGGGTATATTTTCTGAGGTAAGCATGCAGGTAATTAGTTCTAACTCAGCAGCGTTTTCATAAATAGGAAAAATATTAGCAAATTCATTAATTAGTCATGCTTACACTTCTGTCATTTGGAATAATAAGTTAGTTTGAACTAAGGTCTCCTACTTATTAGAGTCATTAATGACTGTCAATAAGAGATGGTACTCTAGCATTTCAGCAATATTTGAGAAATGCACAGGTTTCATTTCTTAGCAGGGGACTTGTCTCATTGTTTATTTTTATAGAATTAAAACCAAACATAACATGAAACTCCCTTCACTTGTTTTAGCCAGTCTCCTTTTTCTTACTCATTATACTGTGGTCCCTCTGACTTTTAAAAAATTCTTACAACACTTATTTCACTGTATTACAGCACTTGCTTACATTTCTGCCTTCCTCAGTGATTCTCACAGCATCATTATTCATTGTTCAATAAATTTAAAAACTCACTCATACACAAATATTTTAATGAAATTATTAAATTATTTTTGCAAGTTAAAGTATTTTAGCTACTTAGTATTTATATGCAATCATCATTTTAAATTTAACCATATAGTACATATGTTATCTTACATTATATATACAAATAGGTATAAGCACAAGGGCTTCGACTTAAAAATAAGAATATTTATAACAGCTAGTAAAAATCTGAAAAACATTATAGTTTTATTTTAAGACTACAAAAGTAAAATATGTATACATGCTCATGATAAGTTATCTCATATATATATATATGCTATATATATATAAACATATATATATATAGTATATATATATATATATATATATATATATATATACACACACACACACATACACTAGTGACCCAGTGCATGGATTCATGCACATTGAAAGGAAATTAATTAGAAGGTGGCCAGTAGGGCCAGACTGGGTGAGCGGGGCCAGACACGCCCTGGTGCCAACCTCCCTCGGTCCCTCTCAGGCCAGATGCACCTGGGTCGGCGCTGCAGCACGAAGGGTATCTGCTGAGTGAGCGGGTTCCCTCTGGCAGGTGGGGTCCCTCAGCCTGGCCTGCGGGGATTGGGCCAAAACCAGCTCTCTGACATCCCCTGAGGAGTCCCGGGTTGCGAGAGGTGAGAACTCAAGAACCTCCAGTGCCAAGTACCACAGCTGGACAGCTCCTGCTTTGAACATCTGCCCCCTAGTGGTCAGTGCACATCATAGCTACTGGTTGGAACATCTACCAACTGGTGGTCATTGCATGTCATAGCTTCCAGTCAGATGGTCTGTCAGTTGCTTAGCCATCCTATCTAATAAAAGAGTAATATGAAAATTGTCACTCCAACACATAAGATGGCTGCCCCCATGTGGTCAAAGATGGCTGCCCCCATGTGGACACAAGATGGCCAGCAGGGGAGGGCAGTTGGGAGGGACCAGGATGCAAGGAAAGGCAGTTGTGGGCGATTAGGCCAGCAGGGGAGGGCAGTTGGGAGGGACCAGGCCTGCAAGGGAGGGCAGCTGTGGGCAATTAGGCCAGCAGGGGAAGGCAGTTAGGGGTGACCAGGCTGGCAGAGGAGGGAAGTTGGGGGCGACCAGGCCTGCAAGGGAGAGCAGTTGGGGGGGGGGGCAGGCCTGTAAGGCAGGGCAGTTGGGGGCGATCAGCCTGCAGGGAAGGGCAGTTAGGGGTGACCAAGCTGGCAGAGGAGGGAAGTTGGGGGTGACCGGGCCTGCAGGGAAGGGCAGTTGTGGGGGACCCAGGCCAGCAGGGGAGAGCAGTTAGGGGTGATGAGGCTGGCAGGGGAGGGCAGTTAGGGGTGATTGGGTTGGCAGGGGAGGGTAATTGTGGGGGACCAGGCCTGCAGGGGAGGGAATTTGGGGGGGACCAGGCCGGCAGGGGAGGGCACTTAGGGGCAATAGGGCTGGCAGGGGAGCATTTAGGCATTGATCAGGCTGGCAGGGGAGTGGTTAGGGGGTGATCAGGCTGGCAGGCAGAAGCAGTTAGGAGCAATCATGAAGGCAGGCAGGCGAGCAGTTGGGAGCCAGCAATCCTGGATTGTGAGAGGGATGCCCGACTGCCCGTTTAAGCCCGATCTTACTGGGATCAGGCCTAAATGGTCAGTCGGACATCCCTCGAGGGGTCCCAGATTGGAGAGGGTGCAGGCTGGGCTGAGGGACACACACCCTCTTGCACCAGGCTTCTAGTATATATATTATGTCTTACCTATATGACACGATTATAAGATTTTTACTCCCAAAATATTATTTTAAAAGATCTACTACTAAACATCATCAACAAAATTAAAGAAAATCACAAAAAATAGTCACTGAAATATTTTTGTTTCAATCGTTTGTCAACTGTTGTTTGAAGCATTATTTTACCTCCCAATTTAATAAGGAGATATACTGTCCTAGCTGGTTTGGCTCAGTGGATAGAGCATCAGCCTACAGACTAAAGGGTCCCAGGTTCGATTCCAGTCAAGGGCACATGCCCAGGTTGCAGGCTCAATCTGCAGTAGGCAGTATGCAGAAGGCAGCCGATCAATGATTCTCTGTCATCATTGATGTTGCTATCTCTCTCTCACTCTCCCTTCCTCCCTGAAATCAATAAAAGTATATTTTAAAAAAGAAAGTATCCTAAGAATATTTCTAAATTTTCATAATTAACTAGGGCCGCATTTCTCAACGAATGTAACAGAAAATATCAGTCTTTACTATTTTTTTAAATAAAATGAGTTAATGATATAGTGAGGAAGATTAAGCATATGAAAAGATATTCAACATCATATATCAACACCTTGCAAATTAAAACAACTATGTGTTGCCACTACATACTTATTAGAATGAAAAACATTAAAAAATCCTGACAATTCCAATTGCTGGCAAAAACACAGATCAATAGGGATTCTCATTAATATTGATGGGAATGTAATAGGACTCAACCACTTTAGAAGACCATTTGGAAATTTCATATAAAAGTAAATATAATCTTACCATGTAACCCAGCAATCGCACTACTAGGAATTTACCCAACTGAATTGGAAATGTATGACTGCTTAAAAGAGCTACACATTAATGTTTATAATGGTGGTTTCATAATCACTCAAAACAGGAAACAAATAAGATATTCTTTAAGCAAATAGATAAACTGTGGGACATATATACCATGGAGTATTATTAGGCAATGAAAAAGAAATGAACTCTTACATTATGAATGGATATGAATAGGCTTAAATGCATGTTGCTATGTGAAAGAAGCCAATCTTAAAACCCTGCATACTATACAATTCTAATTATATGACTTCAGAAAGGTGCAAAGCTAGACAGTAACCCTACCAGTGATTGCCAGGGGCTCAGTAGACAAAAGGGATAAGTGATTGAATAAGTGAAACAAAGGGGATTGTTTAAGGCAATGAAACTACTCTCTAGGATACTGAACACAAGATAATGATGAACACAAGATATTAAATATTTGTCAAAATCCACAGAACTTTACAGAGCACAAAGACTATATCTAAGGCACGCATGTTTTTAAAAAGTGATTTAGAAGTTTGCAGATCCCAGAATAGAATGTAGAATATGACAAAATAATCTAAAAGTTTTACAAATATTTAAAACTATCTCACTGAATGGGGCGGGAGGTGCTGACCTAACTAACTTTGGAAATGAGTGGAGTCTGCAAGACTAAAGACAGAAGGAACTATATATAGGCAATGTATTTGAGATAATAATCCACAGGAGTATGGGTTAACAATTCTGGTACCGCTCTGCATGTATACTGGAATTCATTAATTAAGTAAATGGATGGTGGACTGGGAGCCGAAACTGAGATTTGGATATATGAAATATTAGTTTATGTACACTTCCTTCCTAACACCAAACATAATAAATACCTTATTTTGTTTGGAAACTATCTTGAGTAGGGAATACCTCATTAATTATCAATGCATAAGTCTCGGTAGTACCCACGAATGCTTAATAAACTTCAGCTGGTTGGTGATAACGAGGCCAAAAATAAAAATCACATTGCAGAGCCAGGAAGATTGTTTTACTCTCTGTGCCCAAAGAACTATTATAAAATTGGGAGTCAGGCATGATGAGCCAAACTGAGCAATATACGGAGGGCTTGAGGGGAGTGAATTAGATCTCATTTACAGGATGATGGTTTTCAGTGATCTCTGAGGAAGAAAGCAGTATGCACAAATTAGAAGAGTGGTCTGTGACATAACTCAGAACCCAGATGACACGGCTTGGGTTTCCTATAAGAGACCACAGACAAGGGCATTTCCTTTCTTTACCCACTGAGGGGAAGAAAGATGTACAGCAGTAATCTGGGGAAGAATGGAAGCAATGGGGTGTAAGGACCCAATGGTCTGTGGAGTGGCAGTACGTAGAGTGCATAGGGTGGCATGACCAGTGGCTGACTTGATCTGTGGTCTATGGAAAAGCAGCAGTAGGGTGAGAAACAGACTGAGATGAGCATTGAGAAGTGGATCACTATAGAACATGGTGCTCCTAGACGCTGAAAAGGAGCAGTAAATGGGGACCTAGAAAAGAGAACAGTCGTGTGAGCAGTGGCCTAAGGAGGAACATCAAACCAAATGGAAACACCTTACTTGGAGTACCTGGAAATATCCTAAATGAGGAAAGTCATGAGAATGTTTCACAGGGGTGTGTGTGTGTGTGTGTGTGTGTGTGTAGGGGGAGACTGGGTATTAAGATAGTGAAATCCAGATCTAGATGTTTATGAACCATTTATAACATCAGGATTTGTGAGGTCTGGGGACATCTGTTTTACAATGAAAAATTAATTTCCAATTAAAAATTAAATTATTCTCTAAATTAAAAGTTGTCAGATGGCTAAGCATTTGGAGTTTTTCTAACATTTTTATAGACTGTTCTGTCCCTTCCTTTTATGTCAGCATGTCTATGTCTAGCAGTATTACCTATGTTCCAATTTTTTTAGTAAGCTTATTTATTAGTAATTCTTCTACACTTAATTCTTAATTTTCAAACACCACTGGAGTCTCTAAGTACATTTCCAAACATTCTACAGAGTAAAATGCACCAGCCCTTAATGCTTTTTTACAATTGCTTCTGACATAGTGAAAATGTTCCAGAGGATTAAGGTCCTAAAAGTCAGGAGGATCATACCATCACTATAGGATGACTGTAAGCCATTAATGATTATATTTTGCCCTAGGTATTTATGTTGACATATGTTTAACCCAAATGATTAAATTTCCCCAAAATTCAAATTTAACCATGACATGGGTACTAGACTGAAGGACAAGAGATGTATCAAGTCCCATGTTATACACAGAACTTGAGATGGGAAGCATAGAGTTCCAAAAATATTTGAAGCTAATATTTTAACATACATAACAAACTAGTAAATAGTTATCACCTGTATCTTGATGACCATTTTTCTTGCAATCAGACTTTGAAAAAGAAGTGTTCTGAAAAAGTATGTTTTTATGTATTAGCAGTATGATTTTGCAAAGTGATAACTTCCAGGGATTGACTTAATAAGTACTATGAAAAAAAGCATCGTCCTCTCAAATATCTCACCAACAGCTCACTGACACTTGACATTTACTCAGTGGAAAAATGCTTTTTTGTTGTACGGTTTGCAAGATAAATTCATGTGCAAAACCCCTGGGTATAGATCAACTACATATTCATATCCAATGAAATTTATATTATGTGTAAATGTTTGATAACAGTACTTTCCTGGGATTAAGTCAGTCTAGAAAATGAAACACATTTTTAATTCCAAGAAAATAAGTTTAAAGAATCAAGAACTCTTTTTATGGCCTCCACTGACTGCTAAGCACCAAGGAGCACTAGACAAACCACTGTACTCACACATAATAACATTCTTATAAATTGGTTTCTGGTTGTTCCTCCTACTTTTCTGTTATCAAGAGCTCTAGCAAAGATCTTAATCCAGAACACTTGATTTAGTAGCTATTTGATTACATGAGATAAGACTTGACTGGATAAACTGTATATATAAGTTATGATATACATCACACATCTTACCTCGATTGCCACTATAGTAGCTTTAATTCTCTATTTTAGATAGTATGAGCAAAATTATAGTGCAAGGCATAAAAAATATTTAAAAGTAGCTTTGTATCACTGAAAGTAACAATGTATAATGAAGAAAAATAATGTCTATTGAGACACTTTGTATTTCTGACTCAATTTAACCTTTGTCACAAATGGTTTGATATATTGACTTTATAGAAATGAGGAAATCGAGGCCCAGATAAGTTTTTCTTTCATAGCAAATGTAGGCTTCTGGCTACCAGAGCTAAAGTGTGATTGTATGTGTCTGTAATAATGATGCCTATGTACATCATTTTATATACAATATGCAATATATAATGTAAACATCACATATATAAATTATAGGTTTAAACATAGATATATACATATACCCAGACACATACATTAGGTAAGGTCCATTACCCAAATATATTTTCTAGTGACATCAATTTTATAATATAGTCAAATTTAAAATTATATTCAATAGCCCTAAATAATTTATAATGTGTAAAAATATTCTTTTATTTGATCTATAGTATTTGTGTCATCTATTATATGTAATAGCTTTAAATTAGCTAATTAGATCATATTATTAACTACTTATCAGTACAAAAAATAATAAAGGCAATTTCTTTTCTATTGTGTGGTTATTCTAGTGGAAATTTGTTTACATTTTTGTAATATTTGTCTAGGCAATGTTATCTCCTAGTGAATTATGAGTGTTTTAAATGAGAACAAAAATTTAATTATAGAAACTCTTAAATGGAATATAAAGGCTATCAGTATAATTTTATTTTAATGAGATCAATTTAAAGAAATGCAGCTATCATCTCAATGCTGGTTAAGATTTTGATCATTGTGTTTCCCAATACAAAAGCATTCAAATATAGAATGCCTGCTTGTTTCCCTATAGAAATAACAAAGTTGCTGGAGCAATGGTAAGACCAATCCAAACAACTCTTACGGAGAATGATCAATCTTCAGTCTCACTTGGCCAACCCCTCAACTTTAGCCTTGCACATGGTCACAAAATCAGGCATTTACACAGTTTCAGTGAAAGACTAAACCTCTCTCCCCACCCCAGTGTAAAGTCCTGTCCCAGGTGGAACAGTACCTAAAATTATCCCATTAGAAGTGTAATCCTGCCCACCAGCATGGCTCAGTGGTTGAGCATTGACTCATAAACCTGGATTCCAGTCAGAGTGCATACCCAGGTTATGGGCTTGATCCCCAGTAGAGGTTGTGCAGGAGGCAGCTGAGCAATGATTCTCTCTCTTCATTAATGTTTCTCTCTCTCTCTTTCTCTCTCTCTCTCCATCCCTCTCTCTGAAATCAATAAAAACATATTTTTAAAAAAAGAAGTGTATTTCTTTGATTTAAAAAAATCATCTCACTTACAAATAACAGATGCTCCTGAAATGTGTACTATATTGTCATCAGTATTTTGACATAAATTAACATATTACTCTGTTATTTTAGACAAGTGACTTGAATCAATATGAAAGGTGCCTAGAGCCCAGACAGGGAAAAGGAAAGGAAAGAGAAGATATACATTAGATAATATTATTTCTGTTACATGTCACAAAATTCAAAATTGGAGTAGTTTCTGCAAAAAAAGTGAGATGAATTATGCAAGCAATGCAGTGTCTCACAGACCACCAGCACAACAGTATAACTAAGCCTTGGGAAGCACTCGAACAAGGGATTGAATGGCACTATTTTGCCAACTTCCATGTCTGCTGTTCTCTAGTCATTTGCCTTATTATTGTCTCTCTCTGAAGACCTGTCACATGGTTCACTTGGCAGAAAAGTTGGCAGCAGAGAGAACCTAGTTTTACATTTACAAACAGCTTATATAGCTTTGGTCTCTAGAGAAACCATACTATTCTGCCCCTGACTTAGGACCCATCTCCTTAGGGGAGAATTATGGTCTCCTCCTGAATGTGGAGTGCCACTTTGATCAGCTAGTTGCACAGACTTTAAGTGCAGAAGTCATGTATTCTCCCAGTAGTGAAGATTAGAGAATCCCAGAAAATTAAAGCTATAATGTTTATATAAAATCCTCTCATCCAATCTCAACACTAAAAAGAAAAGGGGGAAAAAAAAAAAACATCTATCATCCCATGATAAAATATGGTGAAATCTTAAAGCATATTACTAAGTGAAAAAAGCCAATCTGAAAGGGCTAAAAATTATATAATTCTAACTATATAGCCTTCTGGCAAAGACAAAACTATGGAGACAGTGAAAAGGCCAGAGGTTTAGATGAGAAAAATGAAGAGGTGGAGCACAGAGCATTTTTGAGGACGGTGGAAATTCTATATATCACTACAATGACGAATACATGTCATTATACATTTTTCCAAAACCGTCTAATGTCCAAGAGTGAACTGTAATGTAACTGATAGACTATAAGTAATTATGATGTGCCAATATAGGTAATGGGGGAATGTTGATAATAGGACGAACTATGTGTGTGTGGTTACAGACAGGACATGGGAATTCTGTACCTCCACTATTTTTCTGTAAACCTAAAACTGCTCCAAAAAAATAAAATATTGAAATATGATAAATAAATAATTTTTTAAAAGAGAAAAAGATATTTGTATTCCTACCAAGAATAATCAGACTGTATTTGTTTATATATTTTACAGCACTGGCTACAATCACTATTTCTGTTTTCTTTCTTTTTTTGTCCAGCACACATGGCATTTTATTTGTTTGAACACATATTTATTCAACTATAAGTTAGATTAAAATAATCCCTTATTACTGAGTTTGGGGTTCCTAAGACCAACCTCAGGTTCAATGACTCATTAGAGCTCACAGACTGGTAAGCTGTTATATACTCACTAGAGGCCCGGTGCATGAAAATTCATGCACTCAAGGGGTCCCTCAGCCCAGCCTGTGTCCTCTAGCTGTCCGGGACCCCTCGGGGGATGTCCTCCAGGGAGTGGGCCTAAGCCATCAGTCAGACATCCTTAGCTCTGCTGCGGAGGTGGGAGAGGCTCCTGCCACTGCTGCTGCACTGGCCAGCCATGAACTGGCTTCTGGCTGAGCAGTGCTCCCCCTGTGGAAGTGCACTGACCACCAGGGGGCAGCTCCTGTGTTGAGCATCTGCCCCCTGGTGGTCAGTGCATGTCATGCGACTGATCATTCCCAACCGTTAGGGCCAATTTGCATATTATCCTTTTATTATATAGGATGATTATGTTTTGTCATAGAAAAAACATACAGATTAAAATCAGCACATATAAAAAGGCAGAGTCCAGGAGCTCAAGGTCCCAGTTGGCCTTTCCTAGTGAAGTTGTACGGTCAGCTTAATTCTCTAATGATATCTACAGAGTATTATCAGCCAGGGAAGCTCATCTGGGTCTTGAACTCCAGCATTTTCATTGTGTGTGTGTGGTGGGGTGGTGGGGGAGGCGTTGGCCATGTAGCATGGAGCACTCACCGTTCTGACTTTAATTACTCTGTCTCCAGCCCCTCCAGAGGCCAAATGGATAGACCTTTGGCCCAAGGATCACTTCATAAATTACATTGTTAGCATAACCAGTGGTCGGCAAACTCATTAGTCAACAGAGCCAATTATCAATAGTACAACGATTAAAATTTCTTTTGAGAGCGAAATTTTTTAAACTTAAACTTCTTCTAACACCACTTCTTCAAAATAGACTTGCCCAGGCCATGGTATTTTGTGGAAGAGCCACACTCAAGGGGCCAAAGAGCCGCATGTGGCTCGCAAGCCGCAGTTTGCCGACCACTGGATAAACTATCTGAAGTGGCCCAGCAAACCCAGAATTACCAATACACTCTTATCAAGTGAGATATTCCAAAGGTTTAGAGGTTAAATCCTAGAACATCACCAAGTCTTGCCTTTTCTTTGGAATGTACAAAGTTTGAATATCCCAGATTTACTGAATCAACTTTTTATTGCACAAGCCAGTCCTTTGGTCTTTGGCCTGCACAGATGGCGAACTTTTATGTGGTTCAATCTTAATATTGAAACATTTATCTAGAATTCACTGAGATCCTTCATAATTGAGTATTTGTGCCCAAATTATCAGCATTAATCATCAAATTAGCACTAAACACAGACAAACACACAAAAGAGTTGTGACCTCAACTAATAAAGGTTTTATAGTTGAGAGAGAATTGAATCAAACATGTTAGTCATATACCTATGCTATTCTGCCTGCCTACAAGCTGCCTATGTTAATGAGCTTTGGATATTTTTATCCTTAAAAGTGGACCTTCAGTTAGAATGGATCCATAGCTTTGATGTCTCAAAACAGAAATGTGCCAGATGCACAGCCAGTGCAGCTGTGGGCACTGGCAGCCATGCAATGGGAAACTTGTGAGAAGTCAAGTCCAATACCAGTCTTGCTTTGTCCAGCATGCACCTTGGTTACCCTAAGCCCTGAGGAAATACCAGTGTCCAAACCCATTCAGTTCACTGTGTCGCCAGAGCATCAGTTGAGTAACACTCTCCATAGGGGTTCCCAGGCTGGGCAAATCCAGATGTTCTCTGTGCAAGGGCACCACACCAAAGGGAAAAGAGGAGATTGAATTGTAGCCTCTACCTCCCTTGCTATGCCTTGTATACTGGCATATAAAGCACTGTTTGGAGGAGGGCCCTCTTTTTCTAATCCCCACACAGGCATTAGATGGCCTCATGGGCTAATGATGGCCCTTAGTGGAGAAGGTCACTCTCTTAGTCTCTTCGAGATGGCTGAATGAGAGGAAGATAATCTCCGTTTTCTTCAGAGCATCCTTGTTGAAGAGGAAAGAACTTAAAGCCAAACTCTGTTTGGACTTTAAAAGTAAACTTACATTAAATTTGTCCTAAAAGCAACAATAGAATTCTAAGATTTCCCTCCCAATAAAATTTTCCATTCTGTGCAACAAAACTCCTGAGTTTCTACTAATACTCTCATGCTCATGGGTACATTAATCTGATAAAGAGTGAAAAAGTTGTCAGAATTCTGATGAAACATCACACTTAATGCCAAATTAACAAAACTCTTCATATTTCCTTAAAAACAGTTTGCTTGTGCGGCAAAATGTTTGGAATCTTCTCTTCCAATGTCCATGAATTTCTCAGTAGAGTCCTGTCAATGTAGATTGAAGTAGTAATAATGTCCTAATGTAAGCGACATATTTATTTGTGTGTTCCTATACTGCCATTGGAGCACAATTTCCACAATATGATACAACTTCATCACTAGGTTTGTATCTGTCCATGCACAGTAAGTTTATTTTTTCCTATTAACAGACTAGTTCCACTAGGACCATGTTTTGTATTTCATTTTGTTTTCTTCCAGAAAAATCCAACTGTTTAAAAACTCTGTGCTGCCAGGAATATTTTCAAAGTCCAATTATTTTATAGCTATTTTAATTTTGATAGTTTTGTGACATATGTTTTATAAAAGATAATAGAAAGCATTTCTGCTTGTTATGTTTTAAATAATTGCAACTGCATCACAGATTTTAACTTTAAAATTTAATTTGCCTGTGTTCTCATTGAGTAACCATCAAGAAATATAATTCTATAACTCTCTTACATACTTCTAGTAAGTCATAACCTAATTAAAAATATGTCAAGTGATTTACAAGTTAGAGATATGCCAAGTAGAATACTCAGGGTAAATATGCAGAAGAAAATAATACCAATAATATGCTAAGGACAGTGCCTAGTGCTTTCCATTTCTTTTCTCCTTCAACTATCACAACTATATTGCACATTGAGCATTAGTCTCCCCATTTTATGAAATAAAAACTAGGGCTCAAGGAAAGTAAGTGGTGCACTCAGAATTATGCAGCCAGATCATTCTATAAACAAGGCTCACATCTGGATCCCTTTAATTGTGAACCTTGCTCCTTGAAGTACTTCATCATGCTGCCCCAGAAACCATCTAAAAGGGTGTTTTGAACCTGTTTACACATAGCATAGCATTTGCATTTTCTCTTAGCATTATTTGAAATTTTAAAATTCATCTATTTTTTGTTAAGTAATATAAAGTGGAAATTATTAGCATGTCTCAAATCGGACTTCGTGGGCCTTCCCCAACAGAATGATCTGAGTGCGGTAAAGTGCAGGTACTGGGTTCTACTAAAGTGGTACTAACTGTATTGCTCTATTTCTCTTTTTTAAATTGAATTTATTGGGGTTACATTGGTTAATAAAAGTATACATGTTTCAGGTGTACAATTATATAATACGACATTGGTATACTATATCGTGTGTTCACCACCCCAAGGCAAGTCTCCTTCTATCTACACTTATCGCCCCTTTATCCTCTTCTACTCCCACACCCACCTTTCCCTCTGGCAATAACTGTACTGTTTTCTGTGTCTATGAGGATTTTCTTGGTGGATGGGAGAGAGGAGGCGTGCACTTCTAGAAAGGTTGCTTCAGGTGACTCTTGTGAGTGCCAAATTTTGAGGCACAGTTTGTAAATGATAGTCTAACAGGAAACCTCAAAGAAATGCCATTATCATCTGTCTTTTACACAAAAATCAGCAAGCTCCTATTCTATAAGAACACTCCTGGATGTGTCAAGCTCTATATCTCTGTTGATATATTCCAATCCCCTATCATCAGAATTTTTCAGGTTATCAACTTTTTGCTTTGACTTTGTGGTGGTTTGTCTATCTGTTTCTTGCAGTTATGAAAGCAATGTCTATTGCTCTTTGTTGTTGTTGTTGTTATTCTATATTCTTCCTCCCTACTTCCTCTTTTCCTTCCCCCTCTTTTCTCATTTTTAATATTGGTGAATGAGTAATTCAGCTGAAATTCTTCCTCCAGCATATTTTTGCTGACCTCTAAAAATGTTCACGTAATAATAGTTAATTATTATTGCCATTAGCATTGGTACTAATAATGAAATGTCACAGGGTAAAGAAAGAGAGACAATACTTTTAACCACATATTTTTAAAGACACATACACACTCACACATATACACACAACTGACACATTCAATGTCTACAGAATCCAGATCAGATTTCTGTTGCATTCCTATGTATGAATAAATAAATAAATAAATAAATAAATAAATAAATAAATCTACTAAGTACCCAACCTCAGCACTTTCCCTCCATGTGAATAAACCTCATGCCCCACCTGCTATTTTAATACCTGGAGAAAGCACAATCTAATCAGGCTCAGGCAGCTTTGGCCCAGTTATCCAAGCTGAGGGCATAACATTAAATCATAATTCAGTGAAGGCATATCTGTGGGGGGCAGAGATAACACAGTCCATTTACTTTGCTTTGTGATGATCCAACTTGATATGATGATAGAATTTGTACCCAGGAAAATGAAAACACAGTGTGCGTTTCCTCTTAGTCTCTCCAATATCAGTCCCTTTAAGTAATCCATTAATAAATGGTAGGTCACCTCAAACTCTGATTTAATTTTTCAAGTCTTTATGGTGAAGTTTTGACATCCTTTGAAACATGCATTACCAAACAATAATGTAGATTCTAGCTATATGAAGATAACTCAGTAAGCATTCTGTTTGAGAGCAAGCGTGCTCAGATAATGGCATTATAAGGTTAATGGCATTGGTGAGGTTAATAAAAATGTAATCATAGAATCACAAACTCGCAAGTCCAAAAGGAAAATGTGTTAGGAAATATTTCTGGTTCTTTATACTTGATTTCTTTCCTTGATACATCCCCATACATTAACCCTGCCCTGAGACCATGCATATGCTCAGCATTCAACAAAATACTCCTATTTGTCACTTTGGACTTTTGATTTTGTAACTATATGTCACTGATGCATGGAAACCCTACTTTCGGGAGAGATCCTGCCTGCTTCCCAGGAAGAAACCCCTGAATACCAAGAGATTTCATAACAAGAACTCAATACACTGGAGTGCAAAGGAGTGCGAAGCCTTTATTATGGTTTCTTAGACAACAGACTCCACACCAGCTATATCTGGGATTCAGGAACAGAATTTTTCATTCTGCTCCTCCTCCTTGTAATCTTCCTCCCCTTACCCTGGCTACATACTGTCTGCATGTGACAGCTGCCCTTTTCCCTCGAACCTGGCATTGGGGTGTGTCTGATTATCTCAGCTGTGATCTGACAACACTTATATTTCCTGTTCTCTATTGTTTTCCTTCTTGTTTTCAGGATCACTTGTTCTGTCCCTTCAGCTGGAGTCTTTCTTCTCTTAAACATACCTCATACTTTTTTATGAACATAGCTGGTAGCTTTTATAAGGTCTAAAGCTTATGCCAAGCAGTAAATAAATTATAGACTAGGTGAAGAGTACTTCAAAATATAAAGGCTTATGATTCCTGTAGTTCACTGTAATACCACACACACAAAACACACACACACATACACACACACACACACACACATACACACAACAAATTGGAGATCTTCATTTTGGATAATGAAGATCAGAGATAATTGTAATAATGGAGTTTAAAGAAAATTGACTGAACATCTATGAAAATCTTTTCATAATTTAAATAATAGTAAGTGATATCTTGGTAAAGGAAAACAAGAAAATATCTAGGTCATGGAAGCCAGTCATTTGTCAGTTATTTGCTTGTTGTAAACCCCAGCATACCCATGGAGGCCATTTTAATTTTAAGCAAAGTGAAAGGCACTAATAAATTCAACTAGACACTAATAAATTAAGAAAATTTTTCACAAATCAAAGCAAGCCTTCATTAGTCTTCAGTATTTCACTTCTAGTATTTGTGTGATTAATGAATGCCAACTTTGTTTTTTAAGTGCCACAATGGGACTCAACTTTTCAATTGAAAGGTGGAATAACTCCCTAGGAACAGTATCCTCTGTCCTACAATTTGTCTTGAAATAAGCTAAATACCAACTCAACTCACGGTATAAAACCAAATTCACAGAGTTGGTTGGTCTTGGTTTCTAAAGAGCTAAGATCAAAATTTTCTCCTGTCACTGGTAAATCATGTACTCCGAAGACCCCCTAAAATCAGTCATTGCAGTTCTCTCTCTATGCTTGTGAGAAAGGCCTGGTGGTGATTTGTCTAACTTTCTTTTTTTTTAATTTATTTATTTTTTTAATTGTTTGAAGTATTACAAATAGTAGTACATATGTCTCTTTTTTTTCCCCATTGACCTCCCTCCGGCCTCCCCTTCCCCCCAGTACATGCCTTTACCTGCCCCCCCCCCAGTGTCTTTTATCCATTGGTTATGCAGATATGCATGCATACAAGTCCTTCGGTTGATCTCTTACAGCCCGCCCCCGCAACCTCCACTGCCTTCCCGCTGTAGTTTGACAGTCTGTTCAATGCTTCTTTGCCTCTGTATCTATTTTTTCCCCTTTTCTTTCCTTTAAAAAATCTTGCCTCTGCAGACTAGAAATAAACGTATAATAACAAAAAATGTTTGAGTCTCAATTTCAATGTCCAACAGTTCTGAGTCCCTGTTTCAGATTTGTCTAACTTTCTGCAAGGCATAATATCTGCACATAATTAGGGACTCAGTAAATGGCTTTTGAAACTGGGTGTATAATCAGTTGAAGAATCTATACAAATCCTTGGCTTGATTTTACATGGATTATTATAAAACTGATTTAATTAAAAAAAATCAAGTCCTATTGTTCTTCATTCTGCGATCTGAGAACCATTGCTGATGATATTGAAGAAGAAATTAAATTATGGCTCATGTTACAGTTCTGGTGTGGTGGTTTTAAATTTATAGAGTTTATGCAAATTAAACAGTAATGTCTTTGCTTCTTTATATAATTGCAACGGATTACATAGATTTGAATATAAAGATATTATCTCAGTTGTGGCTATTGTCAAAAGTTTAATTATTATTATTATTTGCCTCCATAAATTAGATAAATCCCAAGTATGGCTCCAGAGTGCAGATGCTGGAAACAGATGGCTCTGTCCAAACCCTAGCCCTGCTGCATATTTGCTGTGGGACACTGTGTCATTTATTAACATCACTATTTCTCCATTTCTTTTTTCTAACATGGATAATTATAGTACATTTCTCAAAAGATTGATGGGACGATTTAACTTTACGAATATTTATAAAGTGCTCAAAATCATGCCTGGAAAATTGCCACAGTAATATTAGTTATGTAAATTCAATATGATTATAACATTTTACAGCCAATGCTTATTTCAACTAATCATTTTTTTTTAAAAAAATATGTCTTTCACCCTCTACTTTTCAGCATCTCTGATCTTCAATGTGAGATAATTTTCCTTAAGATTTTTACATCTTTAAATAGGATACATTAGGGGTAAACTCTCTGGTTTTTGTTTGCTAAAAAATGCCATTTTACATTCTTTCCTTATATATCATTCTTCTGCATACAGAAGTATAGTTTATATTCTCTGAAAATTTTAATGATATTATTCTAAGGACCCAGAGCTTCCATTTTTTACTGTGAAGAAGTTTGTTGTCAATCTAGCAAGGACTAGCTCTTCTTTAGAGATCTCTATCTCTCACAAACACACACACATACATTATCTTTTTCTTTCTTTAGTTCTTTATCTTTGTGTTTTTAAAAAAATAATATTTGAGGTTGTAGTACCACATATCTAGATGTGGATTATGTTTATTTATCCTGCTTGGAATCCATTGAATTTCAAAAGTCTAGGGACTGATGATTTTCTCCAACTCTGAGAAACTGATGGCCAGAATCTATTCTACTCCTGAATCTTTCCAAGTATTTTTGTTTTCTCTTTCCAGAAAATGTAGTAAATCCTCGCCTACCTTTCTTTTAATATTTTTCATTTTTTCTAGTTCTGTGCTATATTCAGAATAATTTGAATTATTTTTTAATAATGTTCTTTAGTACTTTGAATATTCTTTATGTGTCTAAATATATAGATATATTCCAGATAGTTGTTTTTCTGTTCTAGTTGTACATAAACTGCTCCTTAAGTCTTCAATTTTAATTTAAAATTTTAATTATTGTGTTTTTATTCCTAGGATTGCTATTCAATTATTTCTTATAAGTATCTTATCATCACCTATGATCTTTGGTTGTTAATTACATTTCAAACTTCCCTTTTTATTTATTTAAACTGAATGTCTATCTTATATCATTAAACTATCTTATATTCTATGCCTGATAATGCCAAAATTTGTATCCATTTTCTATTGTTTCTTCTGTCTTTTATTTTCCCCCCTTAGGTATATTCTGATTTTAAACTATTGTTCTCTAGATCTTTAGCTATGAAAATTATAGAACACCTACATTAAAGATTAATTCTTCCAGAAAAGATGTTTACAGATCACCTAGGGCACTTTAAACTCTGTTTGCTTCCAAAATGAATAAAGAAAATCAACTTCAAGTAAATTCTCGCATAGGATTTTTTAAATCTCATAGGTAGTTAAATTCAGAACAAAAATCCCTAGGTGGGCCAGGTTGTGTTTAAATTATCATGGGTGGCATATATCAACTATGTAAATGATGGGGGTCACAGCTTTATGATGGGACCTTATACTATAATTCCCCTTGGATGGGTTCTAGGCGTTATCACCTTTTGTTCATGCAGCCATCAAAGTGAATCTCAAGAACAGAAGTGGATCTGTAAGCACAGAAATACAGAGTTGATCCCAGCAAAGAAATGATAGGCAGGTTTTGGACCTCATTTTCTCCATTTTCATCTCACTTAGCTACCTTGGCAGATTTCTACTACCATCTTAGCTCAACAATACATGTTAATGTTTTTCCTCAATATTTATTTCTTTTCATTAACAGGATTGTTCAGAATATCTTAACAATATTGAAAAATATGTTCGCTAATAATTCTTTATAAAGAAAATGTGACTTAAAATTTTTCTTTACCTCCAGGATTTTTGGCTGAAAACTGTTTCTGTCATATTTATAATGTAATCCTGAGGGACGAGGAGAGATAAACCAAATAATTTATACACTCATATGCATAGCCCATGGACACAGACAATAGGGTGGTGAAGACCTGGAGAGGTGGGAAGGAACTGGGGGGTGACATCTGTAATACTGTCAATAATAAAATAATATATTTTTAAAAAGAAACTTAAAGTGTTGTGTAATTCTGGAGTAGCTAGGATGGCCAAGGAGGTTTCTGAAGAATTAAGAAAGGGCAAAATTATTGAGCTCTTTATTTTAGTAGAGGTGTGTGTGAGATATTCTCCAAGCTCTTTCTATTCATATTTCTACCTTTTAATTCCCATGAAATAAAAATCATAAAATTAAATCATAAAAATTAAAATGCAATAAAAAGAATTCAGTGAGGTACATGGACTAAGATAAAAAGGCTAGAGGGTGTTAAGATAGATGCAAATAAACAAAAATGACATATAGTGCTGTTGGGGGAATTGGTAGTGCTTTCACAAAAAATCAAAGCTAAGGAAGCTTCCCAGGCTGCCTCAGGCAGCCATAAACTCTAACTTAGGTGAAAAAAAAAAGTCTTGTTGCATAAGAAAACCTGCATCTGTCTACATTGGTTTGATCTGATTTGGGGCATAATTAAAAAACAGATCAGAGCCTGGCTGGCTTGGCTCAGTGGTTGATCATCCTAGGATGTCATGGTTCAATTCTGGGTCAAGGCTCAATCCTCAGTGTGAAGCATGCAGGAAGCACCTGATCAATGATTCTCTCTCATCACTGCTGTTTCTCTCTCTCTCTCCCTTTCCCTTCCTCTCTGAAATCAATAAAAATATATATTTTTAAAAACAGTTTAGATGAGGCCTTATTCATAGCCCAGAACTCATTTTTTTCCATTTTATCTTATATAATGAGAGGATAGGCTTGGGCTGTTTAATTATTTTCAATTTATTTGATAACATAGATTGGGGGAAGGGAAAAAGAGGTAGCTAGACTGAGCCTATATGAGATCTAGCTCACATTAAGCTCAACAGTATAAAATGACACCCTGAGTGAAATCATACTGAAAGAAACAAATGAACAAACAAGAAAAATAAATAAAAACCCATAGACACAGATAACAGTATGGTGGTCACTAGAGGAAAGGGGATAGGGGGTAGTAAAGAGTAAAGGGGCTTACATATATGGTGATAGATGATAATTTGACTTTGGATGGTGGGCACACAACACAATATACAGATGATGTATCATAGAATTGTACATTTGAAACTTATATAATCTTATTAACCAATGTCACCCCATATATATAATTTAAAAAAACATTTACTAATTGTGATTAACAAAGTATTGAATATTTTTAATGACATCTTGAAAAAAAGACTGACATTTTATTATCTTCACTAATTTGATGCCTACAATGCATCACAAACATTCAAATCTAATCTCATTCAAGTAATCTTTATTTGGTCCATTATTAATTTAGATTCCTTAGAGAAAATTGTTGCCATCTCTGAAAGTTGCTACAAAGCTATGTCTTATCCTTAGTCTAATGGTAGAGAAAAAAAAAAAAGTAAATGTCTTATTTATTCACTTTTGCCTGGTATGATGCATCCAATAGACATCCAATACAGTTTTTAACAATAACATAAATGTGAATCAAATCCATATATCATTTTCTTTATCTCAAAGCCCAAATATCTATTAGAAAACATTGAAAAAGACATAAATGTAGATAATTAAGATTTGAAAGTGTGTTACCCAAAAGTCATTGTATTTTTCAACCAGTATTTTTAAACACTGACATTCTAATTAGAATAAAAAATGTTAAACTATAAAGCTTAGAAAATTTTAATTAATCTATTTATAAAAGAGATATTAGTAATCACTTATACAATTATTTTCACAGAGTTTTTCCAACTAGGAAATTAAAATGATTTAATGAACCAATTTAAATTATACTTAACATAAGTAGTCTAACGTATGTCTAAAACAATGTTATTGTATTCATGTTGATAAAATTAATAATCAGAATATTTCTAAAATTTGTTATATTATTTGGGAAAATTATAAGTAATCCTGGATCAAAGGTGTGGGAAATGGTGGTGGTGTAAGGCTAGAGAGGTTGGCTGTTAATAAAGGGAACTAATACAAGCAGTAAGTGAGCACTAAGGTGTTTCAACAGCTTTTGTTCAGGGAGGTCCTATTAAGTGTTAGAAATTTTACTAGGATAAATGTGCAAAATACATAGGCCTAAGAGTTAAGAATAGAAATGATGTAGTTAAAAGATTTATCTGAGAACCATTTGAAAAATGCTTTAAAAGAAATTGTAGGATTCAGAGTATAAAATTGACATCAGATAAAAGTAATTGGACTATTATAATCTTTTCATGTAAAAGATAAATTAAGTCAATAGCAGATAGAGAAGGGCCTTAGATTTAAGAAGCATTCAAAAGTAGAAGGGACAGCACTTGTTGACTGATCAAAGATGGGTACAGAACACTGATTCCTTGAAGTTCATAACAAGGGATTATCACACAATGACCTATGTTCTTCAAACTACTAAAAAGGTGGTGACATAAACGTTTACAAAATAATTGAACCAAAATATGGAGTGTTTGAGTCCAAGTTCATTGTCTCACGAAATCAAAGAATGAAGTCTCAGACAAAAATAATTAGTGGAACCAAAGTTTATTCAGAGAATCCAGTCATGGAAGAGGAGTAGCTGGGGTTCTAGGAGCAGGCCAGTGTCCAGAGCTTCCTTTCCATTTACAGTCAGGAGAAGTTCAGCATCCAAGCTACTTAAAGTCTATTAGTCCTTGTGTGGAGGCTCACATGGCCATAAGCCACATGGGTGCAGGGGAGTGCATCTCTTGCCATCAACCTAGCACATGAGTGAGAGAGAGGAATCGTATTGCTAGTTTTTTTGTATATATGCTTATTAGTTCCTGATTGGCCCTTTCAAAGAGTTTTGCCTTAGCAACATTCTTACTATCTTGTGATTGGTTATCTGTAAGCTGCTTGTCTTAGCAATCCTCATCCATTTTAAAGTTCTTGCCTCTCATGCACCCTTCCTTCCCTACTCAGTTGGGGTGCCTTAGTAACTCCGCCTAGTTGGTTCCTGGATTCTAATATCTCCGCCCCCATGGTCCCACCCCTATCTACCTAGCTTCTCTCTGTCTTCTCAATAAGAGGGATAGGTTTTTGAGGAGTTGAGATTGATTTGCAGTTTTCTATCTCTACTTTTTGTTAATATAATCTTATTTCTCAAATAAACACTAATGAATAAAATGAATGATACTGTATTTATTAGCTTACATTTCTAATATGTATTCTTATTTGCTTAAGATAAAATCAATTAACATTTAATTTTTTTATTAAAAGAAATTGACAAATTGGGGATCATGCGTGAGTTTTTCTATACAACAGTAATTATGTTATCAAACTTATGTCTAAATTTTGTTTGGTTTTATAGTAATAAAAAAATAGATCATCCAGATAGTTTTATGTGGTAAAAGTATTTTTTAAATCTCTCCTTGCTTAAGTTCAACTAAGCAGTGGTGATAGAATAATCTTCTAAATTCTAAAGAAAACCAAATTTCCCTATGAGGATGATTTAATGTTTTTGGTGTTTATATTTTAACATACTTTCTGGCCTGGTGCATGAAATTTGTGCACTGGGGCGGGGTTGTGGCGGGGGGGCGGGGGGGCAGCCCTCAGCCCAGCCTGCGCCCTCTCACAGTCCAGGACCCCAAACTCCTTATCGCCCACCTTCTGACTGCTCCTTACTGCTCAGCTCCCTGCTCTTTAGCACTCACCAGCCATGAGCCTGACTTCTGGTTGAGTGGCACTTCCCGTGGGAGCACACTGACTACCAGGAGGCAGCTCCTGCATTTAGCATCTGCCCCCTGGTGGTCAGTGTGCATCATAGTGACCGGTCCTTCTGGTTGTTCCAATGTAATGGTCACTGTCTTTTATTATATAGATATATTACTCATATAATTGTTTTAAAAAGAGTTAAATACATCTCCAATAAATTTGATCAAATAGAAGTGGAGCTCCTAAAGAAGCTGTGCAGAAATCAATGATTCTGTGGAACGATACTTAAAATGTAAAAATTAAGGTGTTCATTCCCTACATCTCTCTATACAAGTCATAATTATTTGATCAATAAGCCCTTAGCAATGGTTCAACAATGATCAAAACCATAGCACATAAAACAAAGGAGAATCATTTTGGTGGTCCTTACATTTGGTGCAAAGTGTCTTAGCTATAGTTTTTATTATAATGGAGATTTTTTAAGAAGCAAGTAGATAATGTTATTTATTTTTTAAATGTGGGTACTATTTTTTAAGAGTACAAGGAGATAGTGGAATATTTAATTAATTAAAATGTCATTTTTGAAATTCCAGCTTCTGATAATAGCAAAGTACTCAGTATTCTACAGTACTGTATAAATAGTTCTAATAATAGGAAAAAAGAGTTACCAAAAGCTGGCAGAAACTAAAGGGATTTAACCCTTGAAAGGTGGATATCACACTGTATTTATCCATAAATATAGTTTTTCCTCTGGGGAACATCTACCCCAGTATGTATATTTATAGATGTACTAGAGACCCGGTGCACGAAATTCGTGCATGGGGGGGGGTGTCCCTCAGCTCAGTTGGCACCCTCTCCAATCTGGGACCCCTCGAGGGATATCCAACTGCCCATTTAGGCCCGATCCCAGTAGGGCCTAAACGTGCAGTCGGATATCCCTCTCACAATCCAAGACTGCTAGCTCCCAACTGCTCGCCTGCCTGCCTTCCTGATTGCCCCTAACTGCTTCTGCCTGCCAGCCTGATCACCCCCTAACCACTCCCCTGCCAGCCTGATTGATGCCTAACTGCTCCCCTGCCAGCCTGTTTGCCCCTAACTGCCCTCCCCTGCAGGCCTGGTCCCTCCCTACTGCCCTCCCCTACTGGCCATCTTGTGTCCACATGGGGACAGCCATCTTTGACCACATGGGGGCAGCCATCTTCTGTGTTGGAGTGATGTTCAATTTTCATATTACTCTCTTATTAGATAGGATAGAGACCTGGGGCATGGGGGCGGGGGTGGCAGCTGGTTTTCCCTGAAGGGTATACCAGATCAGGGTGGGGGTTCCCTTGGGGCGTGGGGCGGCCTGGGCAAGGGGTCTGTGATGCTTTGCAGGCCGGCCACGCCCCCTGGCCACTCAAGCAGAGGCCCTGGTATCTGGGATTTACGTATCTTCTATAATTGAAACTTTGTAGCCTTGAGCGGAGCCAAGCCTCCTGCTTGCTCCATGGCCACAGCCATTTTTGTTGGGATTTATTTATCTTCTACTAGAGGCCCGGTGCACGAAATTCATGCACGGGGGAGGGGGGATGTCCCTCAGCCCATCCTGCACCCCCACCAATCTGGGACCCTTCAAGGAATGTCCGACTGCCCGTTTAAGCCCGATCCCGATCTGACTGCCTGTTTAAGCCCGGGCCAAAACAGGCAGTCGGACATCCCTCTCACAATCCAGGACTGCTGGCTCCCAACTGCTCTCCTGCCTGCCTTTCTGATTGCCCCTAACCGCTTCTGCCTGCCAGCCTGATCATCCCCCAAGCAATCCCCTGCCAGCCTGATTGATGCCTAACTGCTCCCTTGCCAGCCTGTTTGCCCCTAACTGCCCTCCCCTGCAGGCCTGGTCACCCCTAACTGCCCTCCCCTGCAGGCCTGGTCCCCTCCAACTGCTCTCCCCTGGGTCTCTCCCAACTGCCTTTCCCTGCAGGCTTGGTCGCCCCCAACTTCCCTCCTCTGCCGGCTTGGTCACCCCTAACTGCCCTCCCCTGCAGGCTTGATCACCCCCAACTACCCTCCCTTGCAGGCCTAGTCCCTCCCAACTGCCCGCCCTTGCTGGCCATCTTGTGGTGGCCATCTTGTGTCCACATGGGGGCAGGATCTTTGACCACATGGGGGCAGCCATCTTGTGTGTTGGAGTGATGGTCAATCTGCATATTACTCTTTTATTAGATAGGATAGAGGCCTGGTGCATGGGTGGTGGCCAGCTGGTTTGCCCTGACGGGTGTCCAGGATCAGGGTGGGGGTTCCCTTGGGATGTGGGGCGGCCTGGGTGAGGGGCCTGTGGTGGTTTGCAGGCCCGCCATGACCCCTGGCGACCCAAGCGGAGGCCCTGGTATCTGGGGTTTATTTATCTTCTACAATTGAAACTTTGTAGCCTGGAACAGAGCCAAGTCTTCTGCTTGCTCCGTGGCGGCAGCCATTTTTTGGGGGATTTATGTATCTTCTATAATTGAAACTTTGTAGCCTTGAGTGGAGGCCTGGGCCGGCAAGGGCAAGCGGAAAGCTTGGCTTCTTCCATTGCCAGGGAAACCCAAGCCTCCCTCCTGCTCTCTGTGGCAGTAGCCATTTTGGTTGGGTTTATTTGCATATTCACTCCTGATTGGCTGGTGGGCGTGGCTGGTGGGCGTGGCTGGTGGGCGTGGCTTGTGGGTATAGTGGAGTGATGGTTAATTTGCATATTACTCTTTTATTAGATAGGATACCCAGTACATCCCAGCTGGTTGTGAAAGGCAGAATTGAAGCAGGCAGCCAAAACCTCACTTGATTAGGAAGTCAGACCCTTGAGTTGAGGCTGTCATAGAAGTAAGAAATTGGAAAGGGAGCCCTGTAAGCAGGGAACCATAGAGGAACAGGCCATAAACATCAAAGACTAATAAAAATAATAAAACCTGGGCCATATTGATATATACTTATCTTTTAACTAGAGGCCCAGTGCACGAAATTCTTGCATGGGTACGGTCCCTAGGGCTGGCCTGCTATCAGGGCCATCTTCCCTGGTACCCGCAGCCGGCCCTGCCTCCCGCCGCCACCCACCCCTGGTTCCCCCTTCGCCATTGGGAGATCTGAGCCTGCAGGCCGAGGGAAGGAACCAAGAGGTGGGTTGTTCCCACCCAATCACAGACCCCACCCCCAACCAGGGGTCACCCTCTGTGTGTAGGACGACCAGTGGGGTGGGGGCCTTGGCCTGGCACCACCCATGTCCCCTGCCACCTACCCCTAGATCCCCATTCACCATTGGGCGAGGGGAGCCTGCTGGCCAGGGAAAGGGACTGAGAGATGGTCAGTGGGCCTCACAGTGACTGGTCAAGTGGTTGTTCTGGTTGTTCTGCCATTAGGGTCAATTTGCATAGTGCCCTTTTATTATATAGGATGGTTAAAATATTGTCATTTATAATGCTATTGTGGTAGGCAAAATTCTGAGATGGCTCCCCAAATCCCTTTCTGATGTATACACCCTCTATATGCTAGCTTTTGTCTCCCCTGATTATGTTATGGTACATGCATAGCATAAGTTAATCACATGAGCTCTTTTAATCTGCATCTAGAGGTCAGATATGAATTTGGAGCCTCACAATACATAAGGGATTCGATGCAAGAAAATTTCTGTGTTTCTGGATTTGAAAAGGAGCCACATGGCAAGAAATGCAGGTGTCCTCTAGGAACTGAAAGTAACTTTGGCTGACAGCCATAAGAAACTGAATGATCACAACCACGTGAGCTTGGCAACAGACCTTACTGATGAGAACACCTACTGATGAGAATGCATCTGGCTGACACCTCGATTTTAGCTTTGTGAGGACACGAGCTGAGAACCAGCTTACTGCCAAGATTTCTGACCTATAGAACTCTGAGATAATAAATGCATTGGTTTCAGCTATTACGGTTGTTGTAGTTTGTTGCATGACAATGGGTAACTAATAAACCCATATTCAATAAAATTTTTGATAGAATTGTCAAACGAAGTTCTGTAATGAATCCACTTGATCATTATTGATGGGTCATCATTCCACTAATTCAAACTAAGGTAACCATTTGTTTACTCAATTGGGGCCATTGACAAATTCTGTAGAGGAAAAAAACCTAGGCTTTTGAGAATCAAATATATGAATTAAATATAATCTGATCATTAAAAGAAGTGGAGAATTTTTTTAAAATATATTTTATTGATATTTTACAGAGAGGAAGGGAGAGGGATAGAGAGTTAGAAACATCGATGAGAGAGAAACATGGATCAGCTGCCTCCTGCACACCCCCCACTGGGGATGTGCCCGCAACCAAGGTACATGCCCTTGACCGGAATCGAACCCGGGACCCTTCAGTCCGCAGGCTGACGCTCTATCCACTGAGCCAAACCGGTCTCTGCTGAAGTGGAGAATTTTTTAAAAATAGCATGAAGTGTAGGTTTTCTGTTAAAAAGTGTGTATATATATTTTTGGGATATCCTATATAAAGCAACCTAACACAGCAGGAATTTGAATATTTGAAGAAAAGAGAAAATTATTAATAATGAGATTTTGAATGTAACTTATGTTAGATATATAAACTTAGATGTGTAGATGTCTTCATATGAGCTTAATCGAAAATATTTATAAGTTTAATAATATTTGTACTTTAATATATTGTTCGAACTTTATTGGTATTAAATTAGCAGAAATAATAGAGAAAGGAGGAAAAACATACTTAGGTATGGGGATGTATAAAAAGTTACATGTCCTAGAACACCCTGCCATTAAAATACACAGTTATATTAAATTTAAAAAATCCTGAGCTAAGCAGAACTGAATTCAGAAAAAAAGGGAAGAAATATACTGAGACCAATTCGTAAGAGAAAACTGTCAGCCAGTCATAAAATGACTTCAATAATGCAAGTGCCATCAGAAAAAAAAATGCAGAAATTTTCCATCTAAAAGCAAGAATTTTATTTATTTTTTCTTATTTTATTTTTTCCATCACCATTTATGCCCCTATACCCTCTTCCACCTACACAACCGCCTCCCCTGACAATCACCACATTGTTGTCCATGTCCATGAGTTCTTTCTCTATTTTCTTATTTTTTGCTCAATCCCTCCACACATCCATCCCCAAGACCCCACCCCACCAGAGCTGTCTGTCTGCTCTCTATCTAGAGTCTGTCTCCATTTCGTCTGTTAGTTCAGTTCATTAAATTTCACCTATGAGTGAAATCATATGGCACTTAGAATTTTAACTGGAAAATCTGACACTAGAAAAAGCCTTGGTCCTGCACAGCCTAGGGAGATAGATTTGAGATTCTGCAAAGAATGATAAGTTATAACTAGTTAAAACAATGCCAGATGGCATCTACAATGTATACAGAAAGAAAATTGTTGTTTGTGACTTGGGACAATGTTGGTGTAAAAGATTCCTGTTAGCATTTGTAAAACAAAGGACTGGCCTTACATGAATGTGGAGTTTGAATTTATATTACTACACTATACAGAAGCCTAGATAAAGCAAAATCAAATCCTCACTGTAGGGATATACCATAAAACACAGCTTCTTAGAATTCTCAAAAATAGAGCCTGGGCTGTTGGCGCACTGTATTATCCACAGTTAAAAAACATAAAAGGAAGCAAATCATGAAAATAAAGATGGATCTCACATAACAAATAAGGATTTCAAATATTGCAAATACCAAATAACAAAAGAAATAAATTATCGGAATGTGTAATGTCTTTCTTAGATACAAACCTTAGAAAACCCTTGCCATGATGTTCACTACAATAAATATGCAAAAATGTTCAGAGCTGCATTTTTTTGTATTAGCCCAAACATGAAAACAACAAACAATAATAATAGAATAGATAATTGAATGGCAGCCAGAGGTAAATTGATACCTAATTTTACCCTTACCAGTCATATGACTTTGAGAAAATAACGTAAGTCCTGTACCCTAAATTTTCTCATCTATCTCATGGAGCTAAAATGTTTTGGTAATGTTTTATTTTGGAAATAATCACCAATAAAGGAATTTTATTTGGGGATAAGAAATGTCAAGGAGAGGAGCCCTTTAAATTGGGTAATCAGGATGACTTCCTATAGAAGAGGGTAACTGAGCAGAGAATGGGATGATAACTCAATCTTGTAAAGACTTGGGGAGAGAGATTTCTGGGAAGAGACAGCAAGTATAAAATCCTTAAAGTTGAAGGGACTCAGAGTAGTGTGGCAGCAGTCTACTGAGTAAGAACGAAAGTGGTCGAAAATGAGATTAGTGAGTTAGGCACAGTCCAGGCATGAAAGGCCTAATAGCTGTGATAGTAGCTTTGGTTTAAAATTGCACTCAATGGGAAGCTATTTGAAGGTTTTAACAGGAGTGATGAGATTAAGAAGAAATTATTCAGTGACTCAATAAATTGCTTAACTCAGATTTTGGCATAGAATAAGTATTGAGTAATCACAACTCTTTTTGTTGTTACTTATATTTAACTGCTAGTGAACTAGAAGTTGATATATCAATGATCAATTTATGTTTTAATTGTCTTACCTTTACTTGTCATATCCTTTCTCACAGTTGTTTCACGAATTCTGCCAGTTTGCTCTTCACTATTACAAATGTATTATGTCTCAAGGCTGAAAGCAAAGTTGATCTGAAAGTTGTCAGGGGACAATAGGGGGAATTTGGGGCATCAGAAACTAGGGCATTAAGCTAGTCTCCAGAGGATCTCAGGAAAGAAGAGGTTACCATATTGCTCAAGCAGAGAAATTAGTGATTCCAGGGATGAATTGCTCCATTACCTTAAAGACAACATCCATTAAAGCTACTGTGCCCATTAAACTCAGATTAATGGCATGAGGCTAGCAGAAAGGAGGGGAGACAAGAAGAGAACCAGGCCTATTGATTTTTTTGCAAGATTGTAAATTGAATAACATACTGGAGATGAATGGTTCTAAATCGCCCATGCTTACTTAGGCAGCATCTTTTCACATTCAATAAAATATGGCTTTGCTTACCTTCACCAAGCAAAAATAAATGTCAAGTGCTAGGCATTTTTAATCAGTTCCTTCATCTAGTAGAATTTGTTTTGTATAGGGGCAAGACTGAATAATTATGGTAGAGGCCAATTTCTAAAGCTTCCTTCTTGATAGTTTATAAAAAGAAGCTTTGTTCCAAGAAAAATAAGTATTTTTTGTTTGTTTGATTGTTTTACTTATCAATAATCCTCTTTGTCTTTTTCTCCCTTGAAATTGTGTTCTATTTAAAGGTGGTTATTTGAGATTTCACTACAATATAGAAACTCTTTAAAGTGCTTTTCTTGAAACCTGCTATTGCCATCATATTAAGAACATGCCTTAAAATCAATGTAACATAAAATATACCATTTGCATTTCTACTTTGACAAATGAATTATTAGTTATGATACTGAAATTATCACCATCATTATGCACATTTAGTGAATACATGCTGGACACAATGCTAGCAATAAACCCATTGTCCCATATGTAAGATTAAATTTTGTCTTAAGTTTGCATCTAGAATCCTAGCACAGATCTCCACTTTGCTGTGATTTTCATATCGAGCTCTAGGTGTTCCATGAACACCTCCAGGTAGGGCCAATTAGAATGAGGAAAAGTGGTGGTTTTAGAAGCAAAATTTTATTCTATAGTCTATGCCTATGCTTAAGATAGTAGAGGTTGCCCTTAATTTCTTTGAAATATTGGGAGTCAGGTAAGATTCTTTATGAATAAATGATTCAAAAATATAAAAAAGGATAGAATTCAAATATTATTATTTACTATTTTGCAGAAGTTAATTAGGATGATTAATAAGAAATGATCATTGAAGTTCCTTATGTGATAATACCATCATTGCCCTCAAAATTGACCTCATTAATCTTAGCTTTGGCTGGAGCTAGGGCAGAATTTAACTACCTATGACTTTTAGACCCTTTCTTCTTCTCTGGGCACACACCTCACACACACAAACACACACAAACACAATTTTATTTAAGAGATCCATAAAATATAATAAAGTGGCTGTGGGGTCTCAGTTCCCCTGCCAGGAACTGGACCTTTATGAACACTGAGTAGTGAACAAAGAAGATATGAGAAGTCATCTATATGTATAAAAGGCTAATATGCAAGTGTCCCCTCAAGAGTTCTACCAGGAGACCAGGAGTTCGATCACTCGCTATGACGTGTGCTGACCACCAGGGGGTGGCGCGGAGCATGGCAGGTGATCAGCGGCAGCGGCGGGGCATTGAGGGAGCAAGGGAAGGAGGAGGCACGAAGATGGGGAGATGGGGAACCTGATCGGCCCTGATCACTGGCCAGGCCTAGGGATCCTACCCGTGCATGAATTTTGTGCACCAGGCCTCTAGTAGGTGTATAAGAGAGTCTTTATTGCAGCCTAAGTAGCCATTGCTACTAAAGAGCCATTAGACAAAGCAATTCTTCAAAGTAGCCTGACAAAGGCAGCCATTGCACACACAGCAGTCTCCTTACATAAAAGTAGCCTCTGCTAACATAGTAGCAAACATAGGAGACATACCAAGCAGTCACACCCTACATAAAAGCATCCTCAGCAAACATAGGAGCCATCATATAAAGCAGTCCAGCACCAGTTGATCAACAACATGTCTTTAAGCTAACTTAGACAAAAGAGGCTTCTTGCCAAAATAGTGACATAAGTACTTGGGTTATGGAAGAACACACTTGTGTAGTACAGTAAGATTGCTGTGTCCTTGCTTCTACACCTGTGTCCTGGGAAATTGGCCTTGACCCTGAACATCTGGATTACTCTAGACAGGGTCCCTTCACTCAAATTGGCCTGGAGCAATACTCTGTACTAGGGTCCCCACAGTGGTTTATACAGAAAATACATATATATATATATATATATATATATATTATCTCATATAATCCCATACCTGAATAATTAGCCCTAAATTTGGTTAATCCAGTGATACAACATCATCAGTAACTCTTCACTAAATTACTCGTACACAAATTAGGACTAGACTACCAGTACCCATGATCACAGATGGCTATTGCAATTCCAGACAGCATATTATATTGGAAGGAAAGGAGAGCACCTCCTTCCATACTTCCTTTTTAGAGTGAGAATCTCATATTCAGAGGTGCTCCCACAGACTTCCTCGCACATCTGCCTAACCTAAGTGGTATCAACTATTTATTCCTAGACAAATAATTGGCAAGGACAATAGATTCGCCATGGCTTAGTGAAGTGTATGATCATGTGAAAGTGATAGATTATTATAATAAAACTAGAGGCCCGGTGCACAAAATTCATGCACAGGGATGGGGGGTGTCCCTCAGCCCAGCCTGCACCCTCTCCAATCTGGGACCCTGGTGGGATCGGGTCTAAATGAGCAGTCGGACATCCCTCTCATAATCCAGGACTGCTGGATCCCAACTGCTCACCTGCCTGCCTGCTTGATTGCCCCTAACTGTTTCTGCCTGCCAGCCTGGTCACCCCCTAACCAGTCCTCTACCAGCCTGATCGATGCCTAACTGCTCCCCTGCTGGCCCAATTGCCCCTAACTGCCCTCCCCTGCTGGCCCAGTCACCCCTAACTTCCCTCCCCTGCCAGCCTGGTTGCCCCTAACTGCCCTCCCTTGCAGGCCTGGTTCCCCCCAACTGCCCTCCCCTGCAGGCCTGATGACCCCCAACTGCCCTCTCTTGCAGGCCTGGTCCCTCCCAACTGCCTTCCCCTGCTGGCCTGATCACTCACAACCGCCCTCCCCTGCTGGCCATCTTGTGGTGGCCATCGTGTGTTCACATGGGGGTGTCCATCTTTGACCACATGGGGGCAGCCATCTTCTGTGTTGGAGTGATGGTCAATTTGCATATTACCTCTTTATTATATAGGATAGGATTAGTGTCCTATTGACATAAAGATAGTAGACTGGAGAAAATTACCTGTAATTATTAGGTAGTCTAAAAACATAGTCAATTACACAAATATAAAAATAAAATTTAAGTCATTAGAACCTTCTTCCAGAAAAATACTAATAGTCCATTAAAATAAAAATTAGGGTATTGAATCATAGGTCTCTAGTAAAGTTCTTATCTAATACCTAGTCTGGCCATATCCATTTTAAGAAGGGCTAGAATATATTTCTCTGTACATAAATGTAAATAAAAACTATGCCATGATTAATATCTATTATAAGTATGACTTACATTCTATGAAATGAGTAGTCACTTAGAATAATAAATTTTATACAAACATAAATACACACAGTAATTGTGGGTCTAAAATATATGTTAGTATTTGTTCCAAAGATTTTATTCCTCCTTTGACACTATTGATGCTGTTGCTCTCTCAGCACTAAAACATATTGATAGTATACAAAACTTATTGAAATACAGATTTTTTAAAAAAAATCAGAAATGGGATAGAAATAAACATAAATAAGCATGTGTTTTATTAATTGTTTTGTCAGCATTTGGTTTCTTAAATATTCTGTTGAAAATTTCAGAACCACCTTCTTTATTTTCTACACATATTGTCAAGATTTATAAAAAGTCTTGCTTCTACCATACTTATAACCTAACAAGATAACCTACCAAAGTTTCATAGAAGAAACTGGCAGAAGAGCGAAGATTCCATGGGCAGAAACAAAAGACTAGATTCTTATGGCACAACAAACATCATGAACTACAACGTATTTCCAACCTTTCCCCCAAGTTCCCAGGAACAACACAGATGGGTGCAGATAGATGCTTGTACATTCAGTGGGTTGCCTTACAGCGGAACAATCCTGGGCATAGGAAACCCCAGATTTGATGGTTGGCAGTGACATGCCTGCCCTGGGCTCCAGAGGAAGACAATTTTATTACACTGGACTGTAAGCATTCCTGACATTTGTTTTGGGGAAAATGTATTTGTTTTTCCAAACTTTAAGAAAACCTGTAATTTACTCCACAAGGAGATAAAAATCGTTATTTTCCAAGACTGATCACTATACAAATATCCTTAGAAAAAATAGTCCAAAATAAATGGAAAGCATACAGAAATGTGAGAGACCTACGGAGACTTGTCCATATTTCACATTTGCTGATAAGTATTCAATAGTATCCATTTGATAAATAGTATCAGCTCAATTTCAGGGACCAAGAACCATGGAAATTAAAAATAATTTAAACAGCCCTACCTGATTTGGCTCAGTGGATAGAGTATCGGCCTGTAGACTGAAGGGTCCCTGGTTTGATTCTGGTCAAGAGCACATGCCTAGGTTGTGGGATCGATTCCCAGTAGGGGGAATGCAGGAGGCAGCCAATCAATGAATCTGTCTCATCATTGATGTTTCTATCTGTCTCTCCCTCTCTCTTCCTCTCTGAAATCTATAAAAATATATTTAAAATAATAATAATAAACAATTAAGTCAAGATTTATATATAATGTTAAGCTTCAGTTAAAGTTTCTATAACTATGAGCCAAAAGTTGAGAGCAGATTTTCAGTTTTATTTATTTACTTAAAAAGGTAAGGGTCCCTGCTTTTCTAGTAAAGTTCTTATCTTCATAAAGGGTCTTGTGAGCCATTCAAGATATGCTGGTTTTGCATTCTTGTAGTGAGGATAATGTACAATAGAAAATAAGACTCCGATGCTCATTTATCATTTATGATGACAGATTGAGAGCAGCTGCAAGCACAAAGCTGACAATTCTGCCTAGGATGATGTACAGCACAAACCAGAATGATCCTAAGGTGCATTAACTTTATAATAATATACAGTGACCATTACTGATCTGGTATACAAGATGCTTGTGATAATATATGGGGAAAAGGGATAGTTCAGAAACAAGAGTATATCATGCATTGATATAATAACTTAAGACCACAGATATTACACTGATAGAATAGAAGATTACTGGCTATCATACTCATAGTATAATGCACTGCTGTGGGCAAATTTCTTGAGAAAGCATCTGAGGCAACCAAGGAATCACCCACCCAACTTTTAGCTAGGAGTAACCACAAAGCATTCCCTCGTTCATATGCCTACGCTCAACCATTTAGCCATGCTGGCCAGGCAGGAAAACACTTTTTAGAAGGTCCGCTCTTTAAGTTGATATTTGAAGGAAGAAGGATGGAGAGAAGATTCTAGATGAAGAAGAAAACACAGGCTGTCTTTGTCATAGAAAAGATCTTGCTTCTTTGGTTGAATAAACTTTGAGAAGACTATCAAGTCAGGAGTGTGGCAAGGAAAGAGACTGAGGATAAAGACCCATTAAATGGCATGCACGGATATTAAATAAGATATTACGTGTAATGTGAAGCCAATGGAGAATTTTAAATAGAAAAAGTGATATTGTCTAATTATTTAAAATTTTAAAAATAACATTCTAGCTGTCCTGTGGGAAAAGAGTGATACAAAAATGGCAAGAGTGCAGCCAGGAAACCATTTTTAAAGGCTACTCCAGTAATTGAAGCAAGAGATCATGAGGTTTTCCTCTCTTCAGAGGTTTGTTCAACTTTGTATAAATGAATGCTCTTTCTTGGCCCACGGCACCACAGAGTTAATGCAAAAGTAAATTAGGCCCCGGAAAGGGTTCTGGAAATCTGTTGCCTGCTCCTCCAACTGTGTCTTGAGTGATGAGGAATTTAAGAATGTTCTTCTATGTTCCTCTCTTTGGTTCGGATAACTTTACTCTTTAGAGTGGGAATGAGGCAAAGCAATGTTCACATTGAACCACATTCATAGGTAGGGATATAGATCTCTGAGAATATGTTCTTATAATTATTAACCTTCTTTATTACATAGCCTCCAATTGTCCATCTAGGTTAGAATTGAAATGCAGATCTCCTACTCTGTTCCCTTATTGATTTTTTTTTAGGAGACCTAGGTTCTAGTTTTTGTTCTGTCCCTGAATCAGTATCCTAAATCAAATCACAAAGTCTTCTGCATTTTCATTTCAGTTAATAATGAGAAATGTAGAATTCAGTTTTGAAGTATGAACTTGGTTCAAATCTCAGCATTAGTGTTTATTAGCTATGTGACACTGGATGCTGGAATTGTTATTTAACTACTCAAAGAATGCATTCCTCATCTGTAATATAAAAATAACATCTCGCTTTTATGCTTCATATATAATAGGTAATAAGTAGATATATATTATTTTATATGTAATATATAAATATCAACTCATTACATAGTATATATTAGGTCCTCAAAAATTAGTAGCTGCTGTTATCATTTTCAAGAAAAATAAAAGTTTCTATCCATCCTTGAAAAAATGTATATGAAAGCAGTTTATGTGCAAATATTTTAGATTAACACTTCACTCATTCATTCATTCATTCATTCATGTACTCATCAGACATTTAATTATTCAGGTTGCAATATATAAGAAGTATTCACCATGAGCAAAGCAGTGAATTAGATTTTAGGGGAAATAATGGACATCACACAGCCCCTGATCTCCAAGACAACAAAATCCAGCAAAGTTCCAGACCTGAGGATTTTAGGAGTTCAGAGGAAATAGTGTGCTTTTCCATTCTGGAGCAACCAGAGGTGGCAGCTTAGAAAACACATATAAAAGAAGAGGGTAAGGGGCAAATATTCCAGGCAAAAGAAAGATTCAAATAAAAATAAAGAAGCTGTCACCAGCAGATTATGTTTAGGAAGACAATAAATGGGCAAATGCAGGAAATGAATACACTCATTTCTTTAGATTATATTTGAATTCGCCTAATTTCATCCTCATATCAGCCCTGGAAAGTATGGATTTTTATGCACAATGTATAGATGAGGAAATAAGGCTTAGAGGTTCCTGAAATCATCCAGCAAGTAAATGGCAAATTATAATTCAAATCCCAGAATGTCTACATCTAAAAAGTATTTTCCATGTTTTTTTTCATTGAACCATTTGTTTTGTTTTGTTTTGTTTAATTTTTCATATAACAGCCTACTTTATATCTAACATATAATAGGAGAGTTATATTCTGGAAACAAATACATATTAATCATATTCACATATAATCTTTACCTAATAAGCATTAAACTAATTAAAAGACTTACTCTCCTTGTATGTTGATGTTCCTTAAAACAAAGTAAGAGCTGGTAAAGGTGTCACTATTTAGATCACACTATACAAACAAACGAGACTGCCTCTATAACATTTGCCTGTGCTACTTTGATATTATAGAGAAATTAACCATAATACCCTCAAGTGTAGTCTAGAAAGATGCTCTCTACCAAGTACAGTAGCTCCTTAACACATCTTAGATGAATTCTAAAGAGATGAAGTGGGTTTTCCCAGGAATCCTCTTTGTCATCACTTACCCTAAATGGAATGAAATGGAATGATTTCTACCTTTGCTAAAAAAGCATGTAAATTCTCATGGCTCTGTGCCACAGTGTTAGGGGAAGAACTTTGCTAATTGAGAGCTCTCAAGTCTAAGCTGGCTCTTTATATGTTGTTAAATTGTTACTCAACATCAGAGAGATAGTTTAAGAAATGATTATGAGTTAAATTACCATTACTATTGCCACCCTGCCTCTCCTTTCCTAGACATAAAAAACCTATAAGTCATTCCCTCTATGAGAGAAGTCAAAGGAGCACCAGGGAAAAATGCAGCTCACTGGAGCCATTTGAACAATGACTGCAAAAATAACATCTGTTCCTTGTTTTCATACTAAATGTATTTTTTAATTCACTGCAGGGGACACCACTGGCAGCAGTCAGTGTAATTTATCTAAATCGTTAATACTCAGTGTTTTATACAGAAACAGAAATATATTTGCTTTCTAAAGAGCATTAAGAGTAAATGTTAAGGGATTCTTTTTAATATCGTAGGATTATGAGCAGGTATTGAGGCAATCCATTGTGAGTGTGTAACTATCAATCTCTGCCATCACTAAATGAAATTGCCTTCTGCTACATAAAGTGGAGTTATGTGTGCCTGGGTGTGTGGCTGTGTGTATGGATGGGCGTGCATGTATATATGGATATATCAGTTGGTAGTAATATATAAGAAACATTAAAGATACTGCCAGGTATAAAAAGTATCAATAAAAATGTTGAAATTTAACAAAATAAACAGAAGGATATAAACATTGAATGTGAGAAAGTGATTCATTTTCTACTGAATTCCTTGAAAGAAAAGCTGTTAGCATTTTTCTTAGCTTGATGATGCTGAATAATTTAGGGAGAGTTTTTTTTTTAGATATATTCAAATTTCTCCACAATTTTAAGTTTTTTTATAGGTCTCTTCATCATTTCTATCAAACGATGATTTCTTATGAAATCATCTTACAATATACAAAATCTCCTATAGCAAATGTCCTTCTCTTTATTGTGATTTGAATAGAGTATTAATTCGGATTGACTCAAGTTTTCTCTTATTCTGAAATGTCCTCTCCACTTCTCAGTATCAACCCAATTCTACCCATCTTTCTGTATTCCATTCATAAACATACTGACACATTCATTCTTCAATTACGCAAACAGTGTATATTGAGCAGTCCTATATTTCACTATATTGAGTACTGAGAAGATATGAAGCATAAGGAATTTACTTGGTTCTTAAGCATGATAAGGGGAAAGAACTAGTAAATAGCAAATCACAAAAGCACAAGAGAACATGGCATGTTTGGAGAAGAACAAATAGTTTAAGAGGAAGCAGTAGGATAAGGCTTTCAGATTAACTACATGAAGATCAGAGACCTGTATTTTTAATTTACTGTCCTTTTCTTTGTTAATTTCTCTCTGAATCCTTACACATTTAGAAATTCTCACTGTTTTGTCTTTTATACACAGGTATACTCAGTCCTGTAATATATTGAAAAAATACCTGTAACCAAAAAGAGAAAAAAGTAAAAATCAACCAGTGATAGCCACCATTAATAGTTTGTAACATATATTATTTTCCATGCTTGTATTTGTATATATGCACCTATGTAGCTTTTTTTTTTTACAAACAACTTCTCTTATATTGCAAACTTTTTAAACCTGTAGCTCTCTTATAACTTAACATATTGCACATGTTTTTCAATGTGTTTAGTTATTCCTCTACATTTGGTCATTGTTGCCTTTTGATAGTTTGATAAAAATTATGATGTATGTCATCCTCCTCTTTAATAAAATGACACACACTTATACACAAAAAATTATAACTTAAATTAGGTTTCATACCTAATAAAATCTATCATGACTCCCTGGGTAAAAACCACTATTGTACAACACCAATTTAAATAAATATTTTTTCAACATTTTATAAGATATAATTTTATATAAAATAGATACAATAATTTATCCATCTATTTACATACTTAATTTTTACCAAGCCATATATTTTGAGGCATTTCAGATTTATTCATTTTACCATTATCAATCATTATAATCAACATTATAGTAATTAATAATTATTCTCATTATGATAGTCTTTGAATAAATTCTTAGGAATCAATTTCTGAATCAAGAGGACACAAAGGTTTGGAGAAAAGTGGCCTCCAAAAATTATGTGCAATCATTAAGTTTTTATTAAATTTTCTTTTAAAAAAATAATAAAACACCAGCTGTGTTAGTGATGATAAAGGGAAGAAATCAAGACAAGGATATTTTAATTATCCTGATATTTAGAAAATATATTATAAAATTTAGAAAAGAAAATAATATAAATGGACAGAAACAAGGGAGAAAATGTTGCCTCCACTTTGTTTGGGTAATGTTTCATATAAGGGCATTTTCCCCTTGGATCATTACAGGTTAAAAAAGAAAATTTAATTCAATGTCTTCTGAATGGCATTAATTTCATGTCCGTAAAATGAGAAATTGAAACACACTAATTGTATGTATATCTGGTATATAGAGTACCAGAGATCTCTTGTACTGTTTGCTTTGTTTTGGGTTTAGTCATATTCCATTTATTTTTCAAGTTCAGGTTATTATTCTGATTCAGTAAAAATGGTTTATTTGCTTAGTGATGTTTTTGTTTTTTTGTTACTGAGGCTTATCTTTAGAAAAAATTGATATTCTCTTCCCTGAATCACTTATTTATTCAACTAATACTCACTGAGCACACATCATGTCAGGCGTTATACTAGGAGCTCTGAGAGTTGCCAGAATTCCAGGTGGATATTTCTCTGGGGACACGGCTTTAACATTCACCAACCATTGCTCTTATATGTACTTTCATCTTCAAATATATTCCTTTATATTGAAACATCCATCTTTTAAATACATATTTTGTATGAATAACTCTTTACCATGGTATGTATGTTGTCTATGATAGCTGTCATAAGCAATCAATGATGATGGTTTTGTTTTTAAAGCAAATAGCTTTAGAATGGTGTTAATTTAAAAATAAATTTTATACATATCAGTTTGTGCTAAGTGTCCTCTACAGAAAGAATAAAACACTATATGGTTTATAGCATCTGCTTATAAAAATATCTAGAACTGATTTATCCATGTTTTCTTTTTAGAAACTCTGCCCAGTGAACAGCTTTCCAGGCTGCCTTGAAGAGCATCTGCCACACCCACACATAGCTGCCTAGTAATATAAAGCCACTCCTGGGCCGTGTAATGTTGCCTTAGAAACTCCTTCTGCATACTTTCTGCAGTAGCCATCACTAGTTAATTTTCCAACTGTTTCCCTCACTGACTCTGCATCAATGCTGAAAATTATGTAGTTAATTCATTTCTCCCTCTTGGATAGGCAATCTAATTTCAAAATACCTACTTGCGTCACTGTTAAACATAATTTTTCAGTATTTTCTTACTGGACCCATAAATAGATATTGTGTGTCCCTATATCTTGTCCCAAGTCTCAAGGCACTGTCCAGCCAGACCTAGGCTCTGCCTAAGCTACGCTTGTCTTCCAGTGTTTTCAGTCCTCTGTGAATAGTATCTCCTTTCTTGGAAAATGTAGATCAAATTCTTAGTTAAGTTTTTATCCAGGAAACTTTATCTCTACAAAGCCAAGTTCCAAAATATGTGACTTTAGGCTAGCTTCTTGGGTGCAGCTTCTGCATCTATAAAATAAAGATAAGGCCTATCTTCTGTATTTATCGTATTAGAGGAGAACACATGTGATAGGTTCCTGACACATATTACAAGCTATAAAAGTGTTAGTTTTCTTCTACACTGATTTATTTCAATATAATGATAATGAAAATGGTATAACATTAATGTTGTATTGATACAAAGATGGGTTGATGTTTCTGTGACCATTTACTGTAACAATTCAGCCTCAGTGAGGAACCCTTCATGACCACGAAAGCTGGTGATAAGAAAATCTACAGTCTATTAGAGAACTTTCCCTTAAGTGAGTTTGAGTCATGACTCACTTCCTGAAATTGTTAGTGTCACTTATGCTCACCAGGTAGGTACTTCTTCACAAATAGGGAACTCCATTTCATGCTACTTCTAACAAAACTAGATTTTCAGTGCTTTTATAGATGACTCATAGCAGATATACTTCTATTTGTGACATTCACCTTTGGTTGAGGTCAATGATAAAATCTCTACTTTAGTGAAAACAGAGAAGTGGGTCCAGGTGGCATAGGAAAACCCTGAACTTACCTCCTCCCATGGACAGAACAAATTTACAGGTTACACTGAGTGGCCAGATTATTATGATCTCTGAATGCATAATAATCTGGCCACTCAGTATATATATATTAGAGGCCCAGTGCATGAATTCATGCATGGGTGGGGTCCGGCCAGCCTGGCCAGGGGGAGAGGACATGGGCAGTTGGCCAGCCTGCCTGCTGGTCGAACTCCTGGTCGAGGGGACAATTTGCATATTAGCCTTTTATTATATAGGATATACACTGAATGGGCAGATTATTATGCATTCAGAGATCATAATAATCTGGCCACTCAGTGTATATGACTCATTTTCCTCTGAAAATGATCTGAAAACTAGATGAGCTACTCCCCACAACAACGGATGCAAAGACCAAATTGAAAAAGGTGGGAGAGGCAGAGACCAGGTCTAACAAAAAAACCCACACCCAGCTAGGCAACACACAAGAGGAAAGGATCTCACCAGACAGGTCCTTCTCCAGGAGGAGTGAGTAGTTGATATCCCAAGCTCTAGGAGCTGTATCAGACAAATGAACCCCCAAAATGTCTTGCTTAGAAAACCAGTGGGGCTTATGTCTAAGTGACCCAAAGTGGTATAGGTACCTCTCTTAGGAGGTTTGCATGTGGTCTCACTGGCCCTGAGATATCTAGCCCCCCAAAAAAGCAGCTTAAAAAGTGGTGTATCAGACTATATCAATTTATAAGATACTAGAGGCCTAGTGCACAGGAATTTGTGCACTGGGGGGTACCTCAGCTGGGCCTGCACCTTCTCACAGTCTGGGAGTCCTCAAGGAATGTCCTACTGTGGGAGGCATCCAGACAGGCCGATCAAGGGACAGTGCCGGCGCCCCCCCCATCACCCCTCCACTGCCACTGGTCGCTGCCCCCCTGCCCCCCACAATCACCATTCCCTCCCTGTGCCCGCTGGCATGCACCTTGGCTGGCCTGGTGCCACTGGCTCGCAGGGCCCACCCCCCACTGACTGGTTGTTCTGCCATTTGGTCAATTTTCCTATTACACTTTTATTATATATAATTCTTCTTTCTTCTTTGAGTGAATGACCAAGATCTGTGAAATAGCCTCTCATGGTACAGTGGAAGCAGTCCTGACCACAAACACTATTGTGTTTTTTTGTGATTGGTTTTTTTGTTTGTTTTTGTTTTGTTTTATTTTGTTTTGTTTTGTTTTGTTCTTGTTATTCCATTATATCCTTATCTTTAGAAGTTTGAATGGGTACTATCATTTGAAGAATCTCCAAAGGAGAGATATCAACCTTTACTGTTTGAGGTAGGGATTCTGGAGCAGAGCTCAGTTCTTCTGAGTCACAAGTGAAATAAAAAAAAAGCAGAGTAGCATTTGATTCTCTTAGTTGTGACACTTAAGCTGGTATCTCTGAACCCTAATGTAGACACTGAGGACTGATTTCTAAATATGTGAGGAGCAAGATGGCACATGACTTCATAGGGCTTACTCTATTCCTATTCAGAAGCCATGGGAATAACATTTTTTTTCCTTTTCTTTTTTAGAATGAATTAGATCAGTTACCTTTAATCTTTTTGTGGTGAAGAACCCCCAATTAGCACTGAAGTTGGATTAAATGCATCTCTATTTTTAATTCAGTTGTTAAGAACCTCAGAGCCAACTTTAATGGTCTCAAATAGCAAATGTATGAAGTTAGGATCTCACATATACATTCTTTTTTGCTACCATTAAACAGAAGTTATTATTTTGGTTAGACATGACTACGCTTCAGAAAGTTGGTGAAATCTTTATGATTGTATGTATACATTTTCCTATAACAGGGCCCAAAACTTTCATCAGATTCTGAAAGGGATACATGACTACCACATATTAAGAAATACAGCTTTAGTTGGTCTCTGTTCTGTTTGCATCAGTAATTATTGTATTCTACATTATGTTTAATTTTGTAACCCAGCACAAATATATAGGAGACAAAAGAAATTCACATTTTAAATAAGTTAAATAAATATTTAGAGAAAATAAAGTGTCAGAAGCTTAGGCATATTTTTTTCTTTTCTATCTCATATTATACCCACTTGAAAGTACAACAAATAAAATTGTAGATTTATGACAAGCTTTTTACCAGCCTCAAGCCACTTGTTTCTGAATGTTGGTACATTTTTCATAGGCTCTCTAGATTCCTCTCAAGCATAATAACCTAGAAAATCCTGTGTGGTTTATTAAAGTATTCTTGGAAGTGAGGAGCTGCTGAAATAATTGTAATGTTTAACCTTTGCTTTATTACATCCAATATCTCTACAGTTAGACTTAATTGGGCAGGGACCAGTAACATTTATTAATGATGTACATTATACTTACACTCTGTATTATATTTTCAACTTATTTATTTAATTAATTAATTAATTTATTTAACTGGTGACATGATTTTGTCATGTGGTCTCAGCTTTACTTTTCTGGAAGTAACAAAATGAGGTTATAATGCAGCGAGAAAACAGAGCTGAACTCACCAGAGATAGAGAAAAGGCAGAGAAAGATAAAGATGTCCCCAAACAGTGATATGAAATAAAGTTGCCATATTGGATGAAGACACTAACCGAGATTAGCAACACGGACGCTGGGTGCACAAGCATACAATACCAAGGAATACATTGCTGATGGCAGAAAGAGGATCTAGAGAAGGGCCTCCGAAGTATTCTTTAGCAATTGTGTATAAAACTTTAAGAGTTGCATGAATCAGCCTTATTTCTACTGACCATTCTTCAAGTTAGAGCCCTAGCACAAATAACTTATTCTTCTCTAAATATTGCACCAGCTGGAAATCAACAAGAGTGTGAGATGCTAAGCACAAGAATTTAACTTACAGCTTCATAGTAGGAAAGAAGAATCTATCAGTATTGGGTGTCACTGAGGGACCTGAGGTCATCTGTGCTCTCTATCTTCATACTAAGTCTTGTGAAGTTCTTCAGTCAAGATTAAGGATACATTTCTTCTTGTTTGTTTTAGTCTAGTGTGTGTTGTTTAATCAACATAATGTCTAAAGGGGAAAATGTGACAAACAATAAGATTAGACAGAATGATGACAATTAAGATGAAACAGACTTCTTTATAATTAAATATTTGAGAAAATATTGTTCCATATGTCAATAAAATACATTTTCAATGAAATGGATAGTTTCATAAACTAGAAATTACCAAAATTGCCTCAAGGAAAAGCAGAGAATTAAATAAGATCCAATAACAAGGAAAGAAATTGAGAAAAATGTCAACGGATTATTTTTAAAAAAAAACTTTTTAAAAATTTATCTTTATTGTTAAAAGTATTACAGATGTCCCCCTTGTTACCTCTGCTGGCCCCTCCACCCTCCACCCTCCACCCTCCACCCTCCACCCTCCACCCTCTGCCCCAGACCTTCACTGCACTATTTTCTGTGTCCATGGATTATGCATATATGCATATAAATTCTTTGGTTAATCTCTCCCCAACTATCCCCCCTCCCCCACCTTCCCTCTGAGATATTTCAATCTGTTCCATGCTTCTATGTCTCTGGATCTATTTGTTCATCAGTTTATTTTGTTCTTTAGATTCCACATATGAGCTAGATCATGTGTTACTTGTCTTTCTCTGACTGCCTTATTTTGCTTAGCATAATACTCTCCAGGTCCCTCCATGCTGTCTCAAAGGGTAAAAGATCCTTTTTTACAGCTGTATAGTATTCCATTGTATAAATGTACCACAGCATTTTTATCCAATCATCTACTGATGGGCACTTAGACTGTTTCCAGATCTTAGCTATTGTAAATTGTTCTGCTTTGAACACATGGTGCATATTTTTGTACAGATGATTATATCTGTAAATACTTTCAAATTCCAAATTACAGATACTATATAAACTTTTCAGGAATATAGAAATAGTTCAAAAGCTATACAATTTTGTCTATATAGCAACCATAATAAATTCTAAGAACTTACAATGAGAGCATAAAAAACTAAGTTACAAACAAGATATTTTTAGGCATAAAATTTATGTCAAAAAACATTATAAAACAACATTTGGTAGTATATTTTCAAAGTCACCATTACCATGTTGCTTTGACATGATGAATAAAAAAGAAAATGCTGATATTTAATAATATAGATCATCACATCAAATAGTTTAACAAAGTTATGAATAGTATGAAGATCCGCTAAGGATCATTTAAACCAATTCAGTATTTATTGATGAGAAAAAATGTTTTAATTAGAATTTGAAGTGTATAACTATAAATACATGAAGAATCTTTATAAAATGTGATAAAACATTATATTTAATGTTGAAGATATTTTGACTCAAAAATAAGATCTAAAACAGAAATAAAAAATAAAACTGTTAAATAGCAAGAGATAAAATTGTCATTGCCTTCTCATAATCTAAACATCCTTAAGTTACTAATATTCACAAATAGAATGATTCTACAACTTAATTAAAAAAAACTTAGTATGTTAAAAAATAAGAAAGTTAAATGCAAAAGAGACCACAGAACAGCCAAATAAATTATGGATATTTTAAAATAATTCAGTAGAAAAATCTTATTTTAATTCATAAAATACAATGGCAAAACAAATGTTATTAGTAATACTTAAACATGTAAAGCATCTAGGAATAAAAAAAGTTATAACAAATAGAAAATTGAATGTCAAATAGTTTCAATAAATTGGATTGATATTATATTCCTGAAAGGTAATATTTGGTACTATAAACATATTAAGTATAGGAATTTATAAATGCATATTTTAATTCAATGAAGTTCTAATGGAAAGTCCCCCAAATATTTTTAATTAAAAAAGGTGGAAACAAAGAACTTGAGATCTATTTCAAAATGCAATAAATTTATATATTTAAAAAAATATTTTTAAATTTTTAAGAAATAAAGGGAATCCATTTTTCCAAATATGTATACTATATGCACATAAAACCAAATCCTAATAAAGAAAGGACAGATTAATGGGAAAAATATACATCACCAAAATATAATCTGCATTATGTAATAACAAACAATAAAAGAGTCATCACCAATCTGTGGGTAGAAAAAATATTAAATTAATGATAGTGGCATACCTGGCAACAAACTACATTTTTAGAAAATTAGTTTATGTTTCTCACTTTATACCAAAAAATTTCCAAGTGAGTGGATGACCCATAAAGCAACATAATAAACCAATGAAATGTAAAAAGGGCATTAAATGTAATAAAGCATAAACTACATGAACATCTTAGAAAATTAATAAAAGATAAATAGCCACAAGACATAAATAAGACAATTCTAATGTGCAATACAAAGAGATGCTGACTAAAGTGACTAGCTAGGCTAGACAAGTGAGAGCTGCCTACAAAGGCCAGATGATCAGTTTCGTAGAGTCAACTGCTCAGCTTTGCAGGTCCATGAACAAGAGATTGGTGACTACAGAGAATACAGTTTATCAGTTTCTTTTCTTTTTTAAAAAATATTTTATTGATTTTTTTGCAGAGAGGAAGGGAGAGGGATAGAGAGTTAGAAACATCAATGAGAGAGAAACATCGATCAGCTGCCTCCTGCACACCCCCTACTGGGGATGTGCCTACAACCATGGTACATGCCCTTGACCGGAATCAAACCTGGGACCCTTCAGTCCTCAGGCCGACACTCTATCCACTGAGCCAAACCAGTTGGGGGTTTCAGTTTCTTAAACAAACAAATAAGTCTGTTAAAGTAATCCAAAATATAGAAATGGTTATATGCTCCAAAGATAATAATACAGAATATTGACTTTTGCTTTGGCCATGATGGAATAGTTTGTATTCAAGTACTACTAATATCTTTAACAACAAAAGTAGAAAAGTCATATAAAATTTTAAAAACTTATCTAAATGTACAGGGAGGGAAACATTCCCCTCTCTACCGATTTTGTGTTCTAATGGCTGGACTAATAAAATTGATACAAGGCCATATTAGCAGGATAAAACACATTATAAAACATGCACATGGGAGATCATAAATGATATCCTGAGATATGATCAATGCAGGCAGCTTTTTATATGTTTTAGAGAAAGAAACAATAAATTTGTGAAGAATTTACAGGACAAGGAACTGTAACTTTAGGAGCTCATTAGTAAGGAATCTAAGCAAAGGTTGGGCTTGGATAGTAAATTAGTTAAAAAAAAAGTAACAATGCTTGCATTATAAATTTCTTGGCATTTAATTCCCTAACTTGGTGATAAAGATTCCTCTTTCCTTAGCCTCCAGGTGCAGGGAGGACACCTTTGACATGGGAGATTTGTGGTCTGCTTTCTTTCAGGGGTGGAGAGAAAAAGGTGGAGGGAAAGAGAGAGAAGACAGTGTTCTTGCATTGGCAATTTCTTAAGTAATTTTAATAATCAATATGCCATTGTGAGATATTTGGGGTGGCCTGTCCTGAGTCCTGACAAATATATTGCAAATTACCAAAGCAATTGGGTCTTAAGAGGGAAGCTAATTGAGATGATCTCAATTTTCTGCCTGCCTCTTTCCCCTCAGGACATTTAAAAATAATTGGAAGAGATCTTGAGGTCAAGTCAAAGAGTTTCTACTAAGATGTGGACAAGTGGGCTTTAGGCAATCCACATAGCCAGAAAGATAAAAATTGAAATTTGTAGTGCTGTAGCAGCCTACATTTGAAGCAACAAAATCCTTACAAAACAACAGACTTGAGGACAGAAGCCCAATATTTGGCATCAGTTTTCTCCACAAGACATTTGGGAATAAGATACACAAGACAAGAATATAAAAAGGAGGGAGAAAGCAGCTATAATACAGAGCAGGACTATCATGCCACATTGCTTAGAAATCAAAAGTTACATTTCAAGTTTTAGCAAAGGGGGAACATCTTAATAAATCCTCAGGCACTCAGGTGAAAACTCTAGTGAACCACGACATTAGTAGTGGGGAAATCAGAGAGAGAACAATCATTATGAATCCAGCATATATGAAATGGAGTCCCTGGGTGGATCGAGGTTTTCTGCTCCTCCACATTCTACAGGAAGATGACATCATAGTGTCTACAATTCTTCATGCAAAAAGATCTGAAATGTAATCAAAAGTTGAAAAAATGACAATAGAAAAAAGAACCGTAAATGACAAAGCTATTGAAATTATCAGCTATTAACTTTAAAATAACTCTAATTAAGATGATGTAGAAAATATATGACAAGATTTAAATTTTCACCAGAGAACTAAAATCAATAGAAAAAAATAAAATGGAAACTCTAGAACTTAAATATATATATATGATAATTAAGATTGTGAACTAAGTAAGTTGGACAAAGCTGAAAGAAGATAAGATAGTTGAATTATATAAATTTGCAGAATATATCCAGATTTAAGCATGAAGAGAAAAAAGAATGGGCAGCACATAAAGATTGTGAAGCCTAGCATAGGTACAATTTTAGTCACAGAAGAGAAAAAGATAAAGAATAGGAAAAAGTAATTTTTGAAGAGATATTGTCCTCCAAATTCTATTACCAATGATTGACAGCAATCTGCAGTTATAAGAACTTTCAGAACCCCAAGCAGCATAAATACAAAGAAAAGTCACTTAGCTACATCATAGTACAACTGACTAAGCAGACCATGGAGAAAGGGAAAAAATGTTTAAAAAAATCATTTTTAAAATCTTAAATTAGTCTAAGAAATAAGACACAATTTGGTCAAAGAGGCAGCAACAAGACTAAACGTTGACCTTGCAAGAAAAATTATGAAAGCCAGAAGATAATCAATTGATATTTTTGCAAGAAAAACAGCAAGTAAATTCATATCACCACACCTTGGATGCCAGGTACAGTGAACGTACACAGGTGACCACAGATGACAAGAAGAAAGCTACCTAGCTTATCTGAGAGTGTTAAATAGAGGAAAGTCTCCCCTTGAGGAAGAGATACTTGGCTGAATCTCAACTGATTCAAATAATAGAGATTGAGGAGAAAGACAAAAGAAATGATATGATTGGGGTGGTAATTGAGAAAAATTAAATGAGCAACCATTTAAATTTATAAAGTATCTATTATGGAGTCACCAGATTAACCGTGCATTTTCCAGCGCTATAACATTATTTTCCGCTTATTAGTTTCATCTTAGTTCATTTCTATTAGTCTTATCATAAAATATCAAGGAGTTGAAGAAATAAGCTGTAAAATCTTATGCAGGACTGGTACAAAACAGAATGATATCAACCATGGAATGAGAATCATAATGAACATTTATTTCATAGCAATTATACATTTTATACTTACCACCATATAAAGTAGGCCATCAAAAGTGCAAAAGTCATTGAAGCAAAAGAAAAGTTATAGTGGAAAAAAATCACAAAAAGTTGAATGATGCATCAACTTGACTCTCTCCTTCTTTTCTCCATGATGCTTGCCAAACAGGTCCAGAAATAACTGGTAAATTGAGCAGTTTTTCTAAATAAATGTCTTCAATTCTTGCCAAACAAAGTAGGATTCCGATAATTAAAAGTTTAATTGTTCTCGAAAGTGATTGAGAAATACAATACTTAACCTTTCTAAAAGAATATGCCAGCAACATTGTTCTCCTTTAGCAGACTACATAGGAATTATTCAATATCTATTGATTAAATGTTTCAATCCATATGCAGATTCAAATGATAACTGTGCACCCAATCAATTCTTGCTTGTAGCCTCCCAGGAGCAAATGTTCAAGCTCTATTTATACAACCTAAAGAGTCTTTTACTCCTTTTGTCACTTTCAAGGAGGCCTGAAGGTTATAACGATTGTCTTGTTTGCCTCAACTCATAGTCTAATATATCCAGCTCCCTCTGCCTAATGCTGAGCAGGCAAAATCTCTCATTGCTTTGTCTCTTATGTTAAGGATAAGGAAATATAAGCCTCTCAAAATTACTCTCTCCTTTAACATGTTTCAGAGATGAATTCCAAACAATAATAATTTTTTAAACATTATTTACCATCCTAGTCTGTTAGGCATCTTCTAGGTACTGGGGGTAAAATGGCTATCATTGAACTTATAGTCCACACAAAGGTGCAGTTCTGTTCTGTACAGAGAATCTGTCCAAAATCCTTTTATTTTTTCTCCCAAAGAATTCAACTGGGCAATATAAAAGATAAGTAAAATTTTCTCTTGAAAAAGAAAATTTCTCACCCTTAATCCATTAACATAAAATTGTCTCCAGTTGCCCTGACTGGTGTGGCTCAGTTAATTGCACCACAAAGTTCCCGGTTTGATTCCCAGTCAGGGTACATTCCAGGGTTATGGGTTAGATCCTGGGTAGGGGGCATGCAGGAGGCAGCTGATTGATGTTTTGCACTCACAGCAGTGTTTCTCTCTCCCTTCTTCTCTCTCTAAAAATCAATCAAAAGGTGTGTGTTTTTTTAAATTTTCACCAGTGGATTTGCATTTTTTTTCTTTCACTCTAAGCTCCACTTATTAAAAATATTATGTTAAATAAATGCAACAGTGATAATAAATAACTCCATGTTTATTGTAAACATTGACTTCATAAACACATAAAATTTAAAAATAATTTTTCCATACATCCCATGTTAATAGCATGATATGTGTTCTTTCACACCTTCTCTATGCCTATTCAAATATGTTCACAACAGGTAAAATTCTATAATTCTCTTTTTCAAAAATGGGGATATAGCAACTAGGCTGTCAAAGCTTTCTACATGGCCAATTCACCCCAAATCTTTAATATCACCTAATTTGTAAACTCTTTATTCTCATTACCAAAAGTCTCAAACTCTCCTTTCGATCAAAATTTCTCACTAAACTTTGGAGGAAAAATGTACGAGTTCATATTTGTCACCATTTATCACATAAAAAAAGAGCTGAGATTTTGTGCCATGTAAAATGGAGTCCCATTAGTACTTCTAAGCAGAGCACTGGCATGATAACTTCTGAGTTTCAGTGGAATATACTTGCTATGAGAGGTAGAACCTGGGGGTGGCAACATAAAACATCCAGTAACTACTATAGGTAGCATGTCACAATATGGTGAGGACCAGACTAAGGAAGGCATAGGCCATGGGAAGGGAGGGTGAAGATGGTCAATTTTTTCAGAGAGGGGAACATCAAAGACAACCCCAAGGTTCTAGATTCGGTTTGGTGTTTATACTGATAAAGTTCAGCAAGGTGAGGCACACAGAAAGAACTATTTTGATGTGAAAAGTTGGCCCTGCATAGGTTGCATTTGAGAGTTCTGTGGGGCCACTTGTGAGGAAATGGAAAATCTTATAATTATCTCTTTTTTTTCTTATCACTAACATTTTAGCTCACATATTTTCCAATTTTGTTTTATATTCTCCACAACTTTACTTATGGCAGACAAAATATAACAGTGAGTAAATTAAATAAAATTTACTTTTTTATTGTTGGACATTTGGACAGCTTCTAAGATTTTGTTGCTATCGGTGAAGATGCAATGGCTATCTTGCTAAATATAACATTTGCTTCATTGCATTGCTTTCTCAGCATGTATATTCCCAGAAGTTATTAAATATATTTAGTCAAACGATGTGAACGTTAAATGTTATTTGTCCAAACTGCTTGTTTTTAATAAAAATTATTTTACAGATACACACTTTTGTGGGGTGTGTGTGTGTGTGTGTGTGTGCATTGCCATGCTGTTTTGTTTTATTTTGTATTGGTTTATCACTAGAATTGAAACTTTAGTTTGTACTTTAAGAGCACTCTGAGCATTATCACTGTTTCCGAGTATCACAAAATCTTATTGAAACAGCAAGGGCTTTAGCATAAAGGCTTTTAGCCTTTAAAAATCTTTTATCATATTAAATATTGATGCTTAGTTCCGGAGCATCGCTAAGTCTCCAAACAGTCTTTGTACATATGGGCATATGATCTAAGACTTTACAGATTCCCAGGAAGAAACTGAATAAAGCACTTCAAGCATCCTTTTTACTAACCAATTTATAGCTCCTCTTGCAAAACGATGAATAAAGAGAAAACAAGTACAAAACAGTAGTTTACCTACTTCAGCTACTGAGAGCCTTATGTTCTCCTCTCCCTCTTCATGGACTTCCTCAGAGGCAAATTAGCAAAATTACAGGTGCCTTCTGGAAAAAGTGATTAGACCATTCAGAACTCCCTTGTGCTCTCTAAAAGACATTTTAAAGTTAACAACATTCCGCATGTTGTCAGATTTACAATTGATTCCAGTTTCCAGTGTGCAACTTATTCTGACAGACTGCTGGAAAACGAACACTTCTTCCACTCAGCATTTGATTCTGAAGAAAAGCCATAAGAAGAGAACATATCAGCAGCAGCAAGACCATTACAATTTCAGTGGTTGCTTTCAAAAATGGTTTTCAATGTGATATGCACTGAAAATAAGGGACTGGAGTAAGAAATGGCATCTGTCTCATGCCACAATATTACTGAACATTTTTTCTACCTATTTCTTCTCATTCTTCTAACTGAATTAAAATATACCTCATTAGACAGCTGTCTATGACATCTTCAAGTGATTTCCAGCTTCACTTCATAGTATTCAAGCCAGTTTAATTGTTGAGGGAATCAGACACTATGCAATTACAAATTTATCTTTGCTAATTTATTATTTTTCTGTCTCTCCCACTATCTATGATCTCTGAGATCAGGAACTGTGTGTATTTCTTATTCAAAACATTTCTAGCTCCTGGCTAGGTATCTGATACATGGTAGCTATTTAATAAATATCTGGTTAATAAATAAACTTAATGAATAGAAATATAAGTACAACTCATAAGCACTAATTCCAGTTGAAAGCACCATCCACTGGACAGCTGTATTCTTTAGCTACAGAAATATTTCAACCATGCACTCACATAGTATTATTTTTTTCAAGAATAACATCAACTCTTAAAACAAATCAAAAAGAACTTTAGAAACAGAGATCATGCCCAATCCTATTTTAAACAACAATTACAATTACAAGTGGAGACATGAAACTGGAACTCACATAGTATGAAAAAATTATCAGAAGATGTCTACAGAGAAAGCAAAGCTAATCCTTCCATAGGTCTACTGCAAAGCTGGTCAGAATAATGAAGGTGAAAGCACATAATGTAAATATAGATGTCAAACTGATTTATACAATACATCATCTGTAATCTTTCCTGTGTATGGCCATATAACCCTTCAATAATTGTAATGCTTATTGATCAATTGTCTGATAAAAATAATGCCCTACTCTAGTCATTTAGAATACAATAACATGACAAAAGTTTATCTGAATATATAAGCATGATAATTACAAGTAGTGATAAATGCTTTGAATAAAATGATAAATGAAGATAAACTGAGAAGAAGAGGGGTTAATTTGGTATAAGTTGATAAGAAATGACTTTATTGAAGAGGTATCATTTGAGCTAAGGCCTAAAATATAAAGAGGCAGCCCTGTCAAGTTCGGATGGAAGAGCATTTCAGAACAGAAAAAGCACGAAGGCCAAGTTTAAAAATAGGATTGGTGTCTTTCAGGAACTGAAAGACCAGTATGATTAGAGTGCACTGAACAAGATAAAATGTGGTAGAAGGAGGATTCCTTAGGCAGAGTCTGGTAAAGCATGCTAAGGACTGTTTCTTTGTGTTTTTTAAACCATTTACTCAACTGACAGGGTGGCTGTCTATATACAATGAAGATCCAGGCCAAATGAAAAGGAAAGCACATATCCTACATTCTGTAGATATATTTCCTGTGCAGGATCAAATACCACACAAGGATGCTAGAAAAGGGATAGAAATAAGAACTCCTTAATTTTGCCAATAAAAGGCTATGTAACTTGTCTTACCTCTTATAATAATTATTTTTGTTGAGTGTTATTCTTAAATTAAAAGTGTAATTAAGGACCATAACTTACTAATAAATGCCATATGTAGTTTTGCCTTTACATTCCCTAGGGTATTTTGCTTCAGTAGTTCTAATATCCTTCACTATGACAATGTTTCTATTAGATATAATGGACCCTTACACAGCCCCAGCTGAAATTTCAACTGGAAGCAAAGAAAAAGTTCATTTGGAAGCATTTTATTTCTCCACAGCTGAAAAGGTCATGCAGTCTCTGTGACTCAGATACTTGAAAGCACCAAATAAAATTAATCGTATTTTTAGGAGTTTCCTTATGCAGTTTAAATGGAATCACATTCTAACCTAGGTTAGGAATTTTGTGCCCAAGCCATATACATTGTTTTGTACCAAAAACAAATGTCCGAGCAATGGAAAACATGGGATGGAACAGTAGGATTTCTGGTCTTGCTGTAGTTTTTGACACCTTATTCTTTTTTAAGTATGTTTTTATTGATTTAAGAAAGGAATAGAGATGAAAACATCAATGATGAGAGAGAATCATTGATTGGCTGCATCCTGCATGCCCCACATAGGGGATCGAGCCCTCAACCCAGGCATGTGCCCTTGACCAGGAATCGAACCATTACCTCCTGGTTCATAGGTCAATGCTCAAACACTAAGCCACACTGGCCGGGCATTGACACCTTATTATTAAATAAGATCTTAAACAAAGGGTTTATTTTATATCAGTATAAAACCAAGGAGATTTTATTCACCAAATGAGATAGGTAATTCAGCAAATGTTGCTAAAAGTTCGACACCAATGTCAATATCATTTTCATGCCTTAAGTGATATTCACAATCTAAAAAAGCACAGAAAAAAAATGGAATGCATACTACCAGTTTTCCAAAAGCAAAAGGATTTAAGTGTTCATTTGCATTATGTTTAAATGATTTTGCTAAATTACTAAGCTACTTTTCCTCACATTTAAATTGTCTATTAGTCTTAGAATCCAGGTCTTATTGGTCAGGAACTTGACAAGAATTTTGCATGGAAAATGGACAAGAGAAAGTGATACAACTCTCTCTTTTCCATGCTTATAAAATGGAAGGATTTATCTGATGAAGTTATAAAGTGACAATTTTTTGAAGGTGCCTTTAAAATGAAGAAAAAGAGAAAAGAAGGGGGATCCAAGGCAATTTAATACCAGCTCTGTGTCAATGTCTATGCCAGGTTTTAAGACAAAAGAGGAATCCAATACCTGCCAAACATTTCTTTCACTAACACCATTTGATTTTAAAGTTAATTTTACTACCCTGGCCAGTTTGGCTCAATGGATAGAGCATTGGCTTGTGGACTGGAAGGTCCCAGGTTTGATTCAGGCCAAGGGCACATGCCCAGGTTGCGGGCTCAATCCCCCCCAGTGGGGGGCGTGTGGGAGGTGGCCAATCAATGATTCTCTTTCATCATTGATGTTTCTATATCTCTATCTCTCTCCCTTCCTCTCTGAAATCAATAAAATATATATACATTTAAAAAAAAAAAAGCTAATTTTACTATGTTAAGAGTTAGGCCATTCTTGTGACAACTATTGCATAATGTGCATTGTAAGCAAAATGTATGCCTCTTGTTAACCACAGTAATAGTAGTATGGGATAGCAGTAGACTTTGAGTGGACACTAGGTGGATGAGTCAGCTCTGTCTTCTCTAACAAAATAACCCAGACTGGTATTTCTTAAAAAACAGAAATGTATTATCTCACTGTCAGATGGCTACAAGTCCAAGATCAAGATGCCATCAGAGTTGGTTCCTGGTGAAGCCTCTCTGTCTTATAGATGATCAGGTTCTCACTGTGTCCTCACAATGCATTTTCACTGTGTATCTGCAGAAAGAGAAGGAGAGACATCTCTGCTGTCTGTTCCTCCTTTAATTGGATTAAGGCTCCATCAATATAATCTCATTTACCCTGAATTACTTTATCAAAAGCATAAATACAGTCACATTGAGGGTTTGGGTTTCAACATAAGAATTTGGGGTTCTACCTTTAGCAGATCCTTCTCTCTCAATCCCTCTTGTTTTTTTTTTCTCCTTTATGTTTTTCAATGTGTAAAATGAAGTTGAAGTGAATGATCTCTACATATCTGAAAACAAAGAGAGAACACTTTCCCTTCTATAATTTCAATAATAGGATGATTTCTAATGACCAACTATAATATTTAGTGTTTAATTTAATTCACTTCATTATATACTAACTCATCTTAACCCACAGAAAATATAACTTAAAAGTTATATTAAGAGACACCCAATGAGCCTATAATCACCAACTCTTCTCAAATGCAAAAACCAACATCTTAAATAATACATCACAGAGTAATGCCAACAATGCATTCCAAGTCAGTCTGTTTAAATATCTCAGCCACAATATTTGTTGACATACTGGCCCATCATAAAACATTAATCTAGTAAATGCCTTGGGAGTTTATAAATGCACACATGTCAAAATGTTAATTAATTGAAATGTATTAAATTTAGCAAAACTATTATTATATATGCCTAGCAATTTAGGCAAAGAAAGAATTAGGTCCTGTTCACCCTGTTTTCTAATGAGTGGAACACTGGATTAATTACCAAGAATCACAGACATACTGTTATTCGGACATGCTACTCAAAAAGTCAGATTTCCAGCCACAAGATATAATGCTGGGGTGCCAGGTCATTAAGCATAATTGGAAGTCAGTTTTCATCTACAATCCAGAGTTCACATGAAAGCACAAGTAAATATTCCAGCATGAAGTAAGGTAGGAACTGAAGGCAGAAATAAGATTGAGAGACTGAAAAGTAGGTGTGAGAAAATGGATCAGAGAGCTGCTTTTTCATCACCCTTTTTGTCCAAAAAATGCAGCAGTTTTCCTCTTGGGATGTTTGAAATGTGCTACTCTGGCATCTGACAAAGAACACTTTGTACCATAATTTAGCTGATGTATGTTCCTGACTTTGCTGCTTGAACTTAAATAGTACATTTCATTCTACAATTTCAACATCAGGGGTGAAATGAACAAGAGCCACATAGACTCAATCCTCACCCTTTAGAAGCTGGTAATTGATGAAAGTGGGCTATAATGAAGAGCCCAAAAGAGGAAAATGCAATTCACCAGGAACTCTGTATAGTATCTAATTTGATTTTCTTGGCTTGTTAGCTCAGCTGGTTGGAGTGTGGTGCTAATGAAATCAAGCAAGTTCAATCGCCATATGGGATGGTTAGCATTACTCAATTCCATGGCTACTGATCAAATGAGTCCTATTGGTCACAAGAGGAACTAGACAAGAGAGAATGGATTAGAGAAAATCCATTAGTATGACTGTCAAAACAAACTCAAATTACTATCTTTCAGGGCAGGGTTGTACTGTGGAATTCCTTTTTAATTATTTAAAACTAGCAAATAGTTTACAAAAGCCTGAAAAGTGAATATTGAGACCAAAATTTAGACCTTATAAACACTATAATTAGTCTTCTTAATCAAATCAAGAGTTTGCCTGATAATCCTATTTTAGGTGTTTTTCACCTGAGTCTTAGACATCCTAGTTCTAATATGGCTGGAAACATAGATTTTAGTTGAAGTGTGTCAAATATATGAGATGAGAGAGAAAAGCAAGACAAGGATAAAAAGAGTTTTTAGGGCAGAACAGCGAAGGGAAGCAGGAAAAAGAAAAATAAAGGCTGGTAATGTAAACAGCAGACAAAGGACATGCAATTGCTCCACCTTTTACTCAATATGAAAAAGACCTAGTATCCAATCAGGCCCGCCCAATCTTATGATTGGGCTTTAATTCCCCTTAGACTTGTGATCCATTTTAAGTCATGTGAAAATAGTCATAGATTTCAAAGACATCCACATAATTCCCTTATCCAGGGAAAAATTACAGTCAATTCCTTTTTATCCCTGCATCTTAAGACCCATATCCTACAATTGAGTGCTGTAATACTCAACACATATGTAACATACACTAGCCACTCTGCTATACAAAAGCAACATGTCTGGAACTCAGTTTTATGATACTCCCAGAGAAATATGAGAGAAAGAGGTATCGCTGAACTAGTTTGTTTGGCAAATTCCCATTATAATGTCACAAATGATAATGTAGAATATGACCAGTGAACAAATTACTTTTGCAGAGAAGAGTGGATTATTTGAGAACCAAAAGCAAGCACACAGCATAATTTACAATTCACCATCCCCCGCTTTAATCCAAAAATCTGGCTCTTCACCTTGTCCCTCCCTGCTTTCACTCACAAGGGAAATGTCACATCTCTTGTCCTTCCATTCTGGCATATTTTGGGAAAAGCTCAAGATACAAGTTATATTTCGAGAGTTCTATGATTTTCAGGAAGGTTCTGAGGGTTCTCAAATATCTTTGTGGGAGACAGGGAATAAATCAAGCACTACCTCCCTGCTCACTCCCTAGGGTTGCATGCATTGGCCTGCAGCATCTGATGGGAAATTACAGGACAGATAATTCTCTATTTGAGATGACATGAATAAAAACAAGTGGTATACTTTTAGATGTCTTTGAATGGTACTGTAATTTATTCTTAGGAGTCATTCTCAAACTTTTTCAGACTCTCTCCTTTAAATTTCTCCTATTATAATTGCAGAGCAAAAAGTATTTCTAGCTAAAGTGTGGGAGGGAAGGGACAGACAATTAACTAGTGGTCTGCTCTGTTAGAGTAAAATTGCCTGAACAGCATTTTGTTATCTTGAAATAATAGGGTCATTTATGTGTGTCACATTTTCATTTTCAGCTCTATGTTCATTTTAATTACTTTCATTTGAATACCCAATCTCAACTTTTTCCCTTGCACATGCCTTGCTAATCAACATGATTCATTAACATTGTAAGAGTTAGAGCATTTTATTAATTCACTAATTTAAGTAACTAGTTCTAGTATAACAACTACAAATACCAAGGCCAGCCATAGAGATATTTTAAGTGTCTTGAGAATGTCAGATAACTGTTGTTAAAAGGGACAAGCACCAAGGACAATTGGTTACAGTGCTCTCATGCCCCCTATTGGTTAGTCACTTGAGAATCAAATGGAAGTTAAGTCATTTTGTGCCCAGAGAAAAATGTTCAATGATTTCACTTGAATCTAGTTTAAGTCATAAACTAAAAAATATTTACAGACACACATACATATGCATGCATGTGTGCGCACACAGACATAATACACTGCTCTGATTTCACTTTTGAATTGGAACTAAAAGAAAAACAAGAGATTAAAAAAGAAGGTAAAATTTGCACTAGGTTTAAAATAGCTCATACACCCACTTATATTCAACGATATAGTCAACGAGTTTTTCTTCCTTGTAATATTGAACCACATAAACATGAGAAAGCTATTGTTTTTTATCTTGAAAATGATATGAATTATAATTCTTACTGAACATTATTGTATAAAGTCTAAAAGAGTGATGATTTATGTGACAGTGCCTACATAGCATATAGTAAATGCTAAGTGTTAATTTACTCTTTGTTTCTTACAATAACCCTGTAAGAAAATCATCTATACATCCATTTTATAGATTGAAAAATTGAGGTTGAGAGAGAGAAAACTGCAGCTAGTAAATACTAATGATGGCATTCATATTCAGAACATATTGCCTCCAATATAAATATTTATCTTATGTTCTACACACTGGAAATTTATTACAATTCATTGCTACAAAATTAGCTCCATTACAAGTTACTCTCTTTGAATGATAGCCTATTAAATTTAATAAGCAAAATGCAAAGAAAAAAGTTGTGGTCTTATTTATCTTACTACTAGAGGCCTGGTGCACAAAATTCATGCATGGGTAGGGTCCTTAGGCATGGCCAGCAATCAGGGTTGATAGGGGCCTTCCAGCTGCCAGCCAGGGCTTTCCTTCATTTTGTGCCACCCATGGTGGTCAGCACATGTCATAGCAAGCAATTGAACTTTCAATCTCCTGGTCAAACTCCCAAGGGGATACTTTGCATATTAGCCTTTTATATATATAGATGTTAGAAAAATCACAGGCTATTCTCAAAAAAAAAAAAATGAGAAACAAAACATCTACAATTCATTAACATAAAGAATTTGTCATTTGACAGCTATTTACTCTCATTGTGGGTTTATTATAGTATCTCTTTGTTTTTGTTACCATTTCTCTTATTAGAAATACCAGCTACCATGTCTAGTCTATAAATGAATGAAAAGTAATTGTTACAGATTTTGATTAGCACATATACATTTACAAGCAGAATTAAATATTCCTGTAAGTACAGAGATTTAATTACTAGTAGAACTAGTTATATTTTCAACATAATTAAGACAAAGTACTTTGATTTTTTAATATATCTATGTTTTATATTATAGAAAATTGTATGTGAAAATTCATTTTAGTAATTAATCAAACTCTTAAAATCATGTAATCAGATATATATTTGATTGTGTTTGTCTACCAGTGCTTTAGGTTGCAAATTATTCAAAATTGTTTGACCTTTTAATTATTCTAATTTTTAGAACAGAGGAGAAGACAATTTGTGAACAATTAAATACACATTCATTTTCATTTCGGAATAATGTAGAAGACTATAATGACTTAAATATCTGCCTACTTACAGTCATTTTCTAGGTAGATCATAAATCAAAGTTAATTAAGCCAAGGCATTATTTTTTGATAGGTTTGGAATTTGCACATATATATTTAATAATGAATAATTGTAGGTCATTTCTTTATCAGCAAAGACATGTGCTATTATAATTGTATTAATCTTAGTAGAAAATGATAAGCTAAGGTTAAACAAGCCAATTAAGCTTTTTTGAATGTGATAAACTGAAACAAATAATTATGCATTGGATCTCCAATGGTGTCTTGCAGGACAGTGATACATTGAAATCATTCTGGTAAACTCATTCTTTTATTCATTCATTTACTCAAAAAATATTTACTGACTTATCATGTATACCAAAAAAATAGGTTTTAGCCTAATTAGCAACATGCTAACTAACTGATATATAAGAAAATTCCTCATGTCTTGAAATCTCTTATCTACAAAGCAAGGATAAAAATACCAACTTCACAAAAATGCTTTAAGATTGAAATGCAGTATAAGTACAATTCCTGGCATTTAAGATCTCTGCAATAAATATTATCTTGATCTAATCTTGAGCTTTCTTTTCTGGAGAGATAAAATCATTCCACTTTTCTATAATGGTTTCTTGATCTATAAATTATTGGACAAGAATATGTAGGAGGTACTCTTTGTATCTAATCTTCTATGTTATTACAATTCTACCATGTCTAAGTAGACCCTGAGATATTGTGTCACATTCTTCTATCAACGGATTTTTAAAAATTAAACTGGTGTCACTATTATTCCATAACTTGAACTAAGTTATATAGAGTACAGAAACAGATACTGTTTTACAAAAAAATAATACAAATAAATCTTTAGGTTTAATTGTACTATTCTGTTCCACCTAGAAAAAAATTTCAATATGTGTGTATGAAAAGATTTCTTAGCAACACATAAACAATATCAAGAAAAATGTGGATTAAAAGCAGTGTTATTTAAAATGCTTCTATCATGTAGTTACCCTAAAGTAAGTTTTTCTTGATACCTAAATATGGAAAAAAATCCTTTAACAAACTCAAATATTAGGTGGGCAATAGCATAACGTTGAGAATGTTTTACAATATCAGCCTATAAATGGTTGTTCTCTTTGTTTTTCTGTATTAAAAGCTGTATTTTGTCTATTTTTTTTTACATATTGGTAGTTGGAATGCTATTAATTGTGAAGATATGAAGTAAACAAAAAGATTGTTAGACAAATTTTAAAACATTTCGGGAGCCTTAATTCTAAGGGTCCTTAGGTTATCTTCAAAGACTCTGGGGTAGCTTGAACAACAATCTGTTTATTCTTCACTATGCTTTTAGGTCAAATTAACCAACATTTGGCAATCATAGATTGTGCTGAACTTGAATTTCCTGACAAATATTCAGAAATGACCATCTGTGCAATGGCAGCACTGAGGGTCAAATAGAGTGAAAGAGAGGTAGTTCAATGCTAGCTCTCTCAGCTGGGCCACATCCTCATGACACAATGGCTTCAATAAGCTGGCAGTAAGGGTGAAGGAAGGAAGAAAGTAATAGACAAAAACAGCAAGAGTTCCTTTATAAAATTTCACCCTCAACCTTTCTTATAAATGTGCTTTCTGATTTCCTCATGTCACTACATGTTAAAAAATGAAACTAATGAGACATAGAAGAATGCAACAGACTGAGGATTTTCAGAGAGAAGAGGGTTTGGGAATAGAGGGAAGAGATCAGCCAAAGAGCTTATAGGCATAATGCATAACTCATGGACACAGACAATAGTGGGGTGAAGGCCTGAGGAGGGGGCAGGAGTGGGGAGGTGGGAATCAATGAGAAATAAAAAGAGGACATCAGTAATACTTTCAACAATAAAGATAAGTTAAATAATAATAATACAAAAATAAACTGCGTTTCACATAAAAAAATTAAAAAAACACATGAAAATCAGCTATCAGAGACAGTGAGAAAAAGCATCATGGCAAATATGTGTAAATTCCTTTTACAAATAATTAGGAAGCATACACTGCATGCTTCTCATGAAGGGTAACCGAAAAACAAATGAATTGTTACCGTAAGAAATTAACATTATCAGTCAATGTCAGTGTGTCTTATAAATGTCAACCTAAATAAAATGTTATTTTGGTGATGATAATGAATCACCAAGATTCAGCAAAATTTCCATTTTGGAGATGAATTGAATTTGAAATGATGCTTTCCTCACCATTTAAAACTTACAATAAATTCTACATAGGGTCAAGTGATGGTAAAATTAAGACTCCCTTATTGACCTTATTGGAGGTAGTGATTAATTGCAGCTATTGGAAAAGATGGCGGAAGGGAGTAAAGGTTTTAGAGCCATTTGGGAATTGTGCATGCCCACACAGGTATCCAGGAGACTTTAGGAATCACTGACACAGTAAACTGTTATCTTTCCAGCATATCGGGGTGAAAAATATCATTGAGAATGATAGGTTCAGATTATCCTTCCAAAATATCTTTTAGTTTAAAAGATAGCATGATGCATATGCATAGTAATAGCATCTAAATGATTCTTACCACCAGAACACTCGCTATACAAAAATGATAAATAGCTTGAATATTATAGGTATCTAATCTTAGACTGCCACTTCCCTAAGCAACTTATTTATTATATCTTATTTATAAATATCTTATTTAATACTCTTTGGAAGAAAGGACATGATAGTATAAAATCTCCTTATTGGGTGACAAAAATGAGATGTAGAGGTTAGAATAGTTTGTTCAAGTTTTCACACCTTGCAAATATCAGAGCAAGAAAAAAGATCCAGATGTGCTAAACATCAATTACCTCAGAGTGCTTCCCATCCTAGGACATGTTTGTCAATTTGACTCCCAAGATGTGGTCTAATGGGGTACAAAATTATTTTTGTTGTTGCTGTTAATCCTCACCTAAGGATATTTTTCCATTGATTTTTAGAGAGGGTCGAGGGGAGGGAAGAGATGGAGAGAAACATCAATATGAGAGAGACACCTCAGTTGGTTGCCTCCTGCATGCACTCAGACAAAAGCTGGGGATGCAGCCTGCACCTGAGGTACATGCCCTTGACTGGAATTGAACCCAGAATCCTTCAGTCCACAGCCAACGCTCTATCCACTGAGCCAAACTGGCAAAGGCACCACATTCTTTTATAACAGTACATGGACATATAGTCTCACTGGCTTCTTCTCATTTTAAATCTTTCCCAATTAATTATATTTCAAATTACTCCCACATATGAGGTTTTCCTCAACTCTCAAATAATTTCAGTCATTTGCTCTATTTCACAACAAACCACAGTGGTATTGGAAGATCAACATCCATTAGTGACAGGGTATTACAAGAAAGCGTCTTCTAAGTTGGAATTGCTTTATTAGAGGCAATCATAATAGCAACTTCCAATAATTTCATTTTTATCTTTCCCATAATGAATTTTCCTACACTTTTAAACAGCACGTTTCAAAAATATTGAGTCAATTAATTTCTCAAATTTTATAATGTGATTGCAATGTACACAGTGGAAAAATCTAAATACATAATGTGTTATAAGAGAGGAAAAAAACACAGAAAGAGAAAGACAGAGATAGAAATTCATGCTAGTAATAGATTGTTTTTTTTTCTAATCTATAAAAGGAAAACTATTTGTCTCTGAAAACTTTTATTTTGTCTAGCAGACATATTTTAACCATGAAATTCCAAGTCTATATTTAACTACAGAGCTCTTTTGGCATACATCAAGTTCAAAGAGAACAATCTGTGCCTGGCAAAGCAGATTTGAAAACATCCCAATATGAGATTAAATGATAATGATCAATTCTAAAAACATAGTCAACCTAAATAACCAGATGAGTTAAATCTGGTTGCCTTTTTAAAATGTGATATGCAGCATATTTTTTCCTACCTGGTCCTCCACCCAACTACCAAATTGTGTTTAGCTACCAAAAATAAAAATATAAAATCCTCATGTCTATTAACTTTATAGTGCAGAGTAATTCCCTTGGTGTTTAGCATCTAAATGTTAACAAACTTCAACTAGAATTACATGAAATACATTAGAGTAGAAGAAAAACACATATTTGTAAAATTTGAAAAACTGGAAAGAGAACTGGAGTATAGTTATTGTGTAATGACAGGAATATGCCAGCATGATTTCCTGACATAACAGTTAAATTTCTGAAAGCAAGGCTTTTAGCTTGCTTTACTTATAAAAATAAAAATCTTTCTGAGGAAGAAAGGTGTAGCATTTTCCTTTGTAATACTAAAATATATGACATTTTCCCTAGTTATAAAACTAAATAATGAGCCCTAACTGGTTTGGCTCAGTGGATAGAGCATCGGCCTGTGGACTGAAGGGTCCCGGGTTCGATTCCGGTCAAGGGCATGTACCTTGGTTGCGGGCACATCCCCAGTGGGAGGTGTGCAGGAGGCAGCTGATCGAGGTTTCTCTCTCATCGATGTTTCTAACTCTCTATCCCTCTCCCTTCCTCTCTGTAAAAAATCAATAAAATATATTAAAAAAATAATAAAAATACAACTAAATAATGAGCTATTATTTGGGAAAATAGGACATTGTTAAACTACATAGAATATTTTGGAACTATATGTAGGTGATGGTTGCACAACATTGTGAATATACTACTAATTGACACTGAATTGTTCACTATGAAATGGTTAATTTTATTTTTTGGGAATTTAATCTCAATTTAAAAGTGCACAAAAATTACTATATTTATCTTTGAAACAATGAAGTGACTTTACATAAACATTATATATTATTGAGTTTAAAAACTTTCAGGCCTGTGCATCTTGTATAGATCTCTTATATATAGACATTTTTGGATACTCCTCCCCCAGTTTCTGATTGAAGATTATTTTGTGTCTGTTCAAGAAAAGGTATAGTTCTGGTGTATTTTTATTTTCTTTTATTAAGGAACTCTATGTCATCTTAAGGTTCAATTATCCTCATCATTACTATCAGCATCTCATCATTATCATATTTGAATCACAAATCACAATTTGTGAAGTTTTATAATCTGCATTTCCTCATTTGAAATGACTCTGTTGGGAAACTGAGAATTGGAGAAAAAAAATAAATTGACTCAGGTACTGCTACACAACAGTTATGATTGGCAGAGTAAGTTCCCAACCCAGGACTGAATCAAATCCTATATAGTTCAAGGCAGAGGGAAGCCTTGTGGTTATCTGTGAGTTGTTTGCTATTTCCTTTTATAGTGTATCTTAGAATCTTTTATTCTACATTCCTCTTATTTCAGGTAATTTTAACAGTTCTGATTATCCTATATAATAAAAGGGTAATATGCAAATCGACTGAACTGTGGAACGACCGGAATGCCTGCGGCCCCTCATCCCGTCTGGCCCCACCCCTAAGCGGGTCCCCTCACACCCCAATTGGGGGCAGGGCCAGCCTGCAAACCACCCACGGCCCCTCAACTCAGCTGGTGCATGAATTCATGCACCGAGCCTCTAGTAGGTTTTATAATCATCTATGGTGGTGAGCAAACAACTCAAACTCCTCAGAACAAGGATAATTTGCTTTTAAAAATACACAATGCACAAATCTCATTGTAATTGTTTTCCTCCTTACATCACAGAAGTCATGTGTCTATAAGTGAAGTGTTTCATAAGAATTAGAGCAGTAACTACATTGGTAATACTTAGAGACAGCTTAATGAAGAAACTGTAGGCTTGAGAGGGGTTTTTCAGAGAAAAAAAAACCTTCCCTAGAAACCTGTGCTTGTTCTTAGCTGAAATGACTAGGTAACCAGGTGTGTCCATTTTTAATTACTGTCGTCTGTGGTTTCACGTCAGTGTCCCTTGTTACACCAAAAAATTACATTAGTTATATATAGAAGGGATGTAATACAGTTTTATATTGGAAAAGGATGGTGATTTCAAAAAATAATTACATTTCTCATTTTCTTCCTTTGAACTGTATGCTCCATTTTCAGCTGATAATTTTAGTTATCTGAAGAGCAATTAAAAATACGGAACCAGCCCCAGCTTTTCTGATAAAAAAGATAGGAATATTTAGCAGTGATGGGGGGTGCAATATATGTTTTTAAAATATTTTTCTGGGTCATCCAGGTGATGGGGAAGACTTGGAAGCAGTCTTGTAGACCATCCATATTCACTGTGGCAAATAACTTTTAGAAGCACTGCAGAGGCAATTTAGAATCAAAGAAACACTCTGTTCCTGTACACAAAATCACATTTGGTGAGACTGACATTTCTAGGTCTCTGCCAACCATAACACCATGAGTGGATTATACTTAAAACTCAGATTGAATTTTGGAGGCGTTTTTCAACTGGGCCATTCCTGACCAGTTATAACAATTAGAAATTTAAGAAAGTAACTTTTCAGGTACCTCATGAGTATGGTAGTAACAATAATAACAACACTGATAAAAGACCTCTGTAAGAATGCTGTAGGCTGTAAATCAGTATAAATATAAGTTGTAATGTATCCTCAGTTTCTTTTCCTTGTGAATTACCCTACTATCATTCAAAACATAGAATTAACCTCCTCCTTGAAGTTTTTTCTGAAACTCCCTAGTCAGAATTAACCTGTCCCTTCTTTTTTTTTTAATGTTTTTTATTGATTTCAGAGAGAGGAAGGGAGAGGGAGAGAGAGAGAGAAACATCAATGATGTGAAAGAATCATTGATCAGCTGCCTCCTGCACACCCTGCAATGAGGATGAAGCCCACAACCCATGCATGTGCCCTGACCAGGAATTGATTGAACCGTGACCTCATGGCTCATAGGTCGATGCTCAACTACTGAGCCATACCAGCCATGCTTACCTGTCTCTTTTTTATGGCCTCATAGCACTTGACTAAGTTCTCTACTCTTGTTACTTTTGTGTCATAGGTATGTGTATACATTAGTGATCCCATTAGGTTTTTAGCATCTTGAGAGTGGATAGATTTCCCTTATCCTCTTGGTGATCTTTAGTGTTTGGCATAAGGCCCTATACAGTTAGTCCTCAAGAAATATTTATTAAACTGTAGTTAATAATAAAGACCCAAGGCTGTGAAACTGCATGAAGTGACCATCTCTCCATTCTTTTTTATTAGGGAGACATTGATTTATTAGGGAGACAATGGTTAATGCTATCTGAGAATATCAGCAGTTTTTCTTTGCTTGCTTGCCTCATGGAAGGGACAATCTCATTGATATAAAACAGTCTGAACCTATCCCTTCATCTATGCTTGATGCTGCTAGTGTACAGACTCTAAGGAAATAATCTTTGCAAGGTGAATACAATATTCATAAGGCTCTTACAGGACTGCTTTTACAACCCACCATACCAATTTGGTAAATAATATCCTGGAATCGAATTTTACAATGTTGTTATCATATTTGAGAGATAATCCCAATTATTAGTTGTTATGCACTCACTATCCTTAGCTTCAAATATTTTCTAAGTGTCCTAAATTTATGACCCAGAAGCAACAAGAAGCCTTTAATAATCATTATTTTAACATTTTGCCAAAATTTAACTTTTAAATTATTGGTAGGTTTGCTATAGCTTTTTCACAAAATCTTTCTCTTTCTAGCTATTAAAAGTCTACTGTTTTCAATTCGGAGTTTTATTGTATCAGGAGCAGTCACAGAAAGGGTTTTTCACATGTTCTTTTTGCTTGTTAGCTTTTATTCATCATATGTTTTCTTTGTAACTATACCTACAATATATGGTCACACAAAAATGTAAAAGCTTCTCTTAAATAATCAAAAATAATTACCTGTAATCTAGAATATGGCAGCTATTAAGTCAATGAAGTAAAATTATAGTAAATTTAAGTTATAGATATTTGACAAAGGGCCTGCTCCACTGAGCAGTTGGAGTACAATCTGAAGACGCAATTGAATACTTCAGTCACTATCATTATAAGATCAATACTCTATTGCAAGAATGATATTGTATCTGTCATGGGCACATCAAGGTCTGCTTCCCAGTTTGCCTGCAAATGATCAAACTAGCTCATGCACTAGTTTGTTGCAAACTAATGACTTCTTGGTCTTAAGGATGGAAGGCAGCGATGAAGAAAGAGAACACTAAAAGTGTATTCAGCAACAAGAGTTTCAGAATAAATCAAGAATGAGGAAGACATGGGATCCATGAACCAAGGACCAAACAGAATGAAGGTAAAGAGAATCAATGAAAACACAAAAGGAAGACCCAGGATAACCATTTGGTTGCAGACTAGGCCCAATTAGCAAAGAAGAATTTCTGGGGTAAAACCAAGAACAGGAAAAAATGAAACTCATAGATTATCAGAAAGTTTTGGCTTTGTGGAAAACTAGCACAAGAGGAGTGCCAAACAAAGGTAATAAAAGAGCCACATAATTACAGAAAAAAAATTCAAAGATCTTCAAAAAACAAGTAAACTCATAGTGTACTGCTTGGCTTAGCAATCAAAACAACAACAAAAGTTATGTCTTTTTTATGATGAAAACCTGTCTATATGGAATTAATAAAAAATGAGTTATAACTATATTTTATGGCTAGATTAAGGGGACATCTGTTTGGACATGTTGGATAACAAAAAAGAGGTAAATTTTAAATTCTAGTTACTACATAGTAGGAATAAGATGGAAAATATCTAAAACTGAAAAGTTAGGAAATACTATAATTATGCTTAAGAATAATACTGTAAATAAAGGAGTAATAATGTCAAGAATTGTAATGGTTGTCAGTGGAAATTGAACTAGAAGATAAATACACTTTTTCTTTATATGAGCTACTTTTCTACTTCTTAGCACTCTGAATAGGTTAAAAAATAAAATTTAAAATAAACAACTGGGTCTATGGATATTAAAGAAGCTTCAAGCTAACCAAGGTAGAATGACTTTGAAAGACAATGAAGACGAAATTCAAATTCCACTGAAGTGAATTGAGCACTTCTTATTTCTTAGGCACTCTTCTATACAGTATAGAGTCACTCCTCCAAACAATTCCATGGGACCAGAATTGTCAAGTGGAGACTTGGAGGGGCTAGATGATTTTCCCTTTATGTTTCCAATGAACGCATGTCATTGACATCACCAAGGTCCATAATCTGAAGGTATATTAATCTGCCATATGTTTATACACGGATCTCAAACTGCAAACGGAAAAGGGATAGGTACAATGTGTAAGGACTGCAAGCAAATTAGATTTGCATCCCACCAATTTCAGACATAAACTACCCACCTCTCCAACAAGGTAAGTGATGCACTGCTGATCATTTGAAGTTTCTAGTGTCTGCCCTTGTGTGATTTACAATAATAGAATATGTACTGTACTCCAGGCAGAATTCTAAAAAATTTATGTCTATGGATCTTGTTAGTTATCATAACAATCCCATAATATAGCTATTAATGTTCTATAAATGAGGAAACTGAGTCACAATGACAGAAATTAGGTGATTTACCCAGGTCCCCTTAGCTAGTAAGGGAAGAACCAGGATTCAGACTCAGGATTTAGGAACAAAGCCTTTAACGACTACCCTCTACTTATTTTCCACTGAGACATTGTAATAAACATATATCAACAAAATAATCTCCTAACTACTTTTGTACTTTTTTTTGGTACTAATTTCCCTTTACTCTGGGGCTCCTGTGGTGCAGCTGAGGGAATCAACTCTCTAAAACACAGATCTGAACACATAACTTGATTGTACAGAAGTAATTCAATGACTCCTCACTAACTCCTCAATATGTAAACAATTCTTTTCACAACCTGTTTCAATTTCCCTTTGCCTTCTTCCATCCCTTTGAGATGTAGTGCTATTTGCTATTCTAAGAACACATGAGGGCACTAGGCAATTACAGGCTCTATACATTGGGGATGTGTTTTATTTTAATGCTGGGTTAGGGAGTTATAGATCTGAAGCTATCCCTGCTCTGAAACTTCACTTTGATTATGTTACAAGGGAAAACACAGAGCTCTCCTATTTTCTCCACCAGGGCAAAGGTTTGCTACTTCTTCATAATGCAAACCAGGATCCTAATGATCCTATATAATAAAGGGCTAATATGCAAATTATCCCCTCGACCAGGAGTTCAACAGGGAGTTTGACCAGGGGGTGGGGCTGGCCGGCCAACCGCCCATGGCCCCTTCTCCCCTCCCCCACCCCCCCAACATGGCCTGATGGGCCTCCATCAGGGTGGGCCGGCCCCTACCTGTACACGAATTCATGCACCGGACCTCTAGTTTTTAAATAAACTTAGATTAACTTTCAAAATTAACCAGACCCAGGCAATGAGTCACAGGGAAGTTTTCCTGTTGTAGATTTCCATGAAGTTGTGTGTGTATACCTGTGTGTATATATGTGCATGTGTGTGGACATATGTATTTGAGAGTCCAGTGATGGGGTGGACTCACCATATTCCCAGCACCCTGCTAAGATTTTAGCTATCCTATGCCTTCACAAAAACTCAAGGAAGTAGGTACTATTATCCCCATTTTGTGAATGAAAAAAGTAGAGCTCTTGAGTATCTGAAATAACAGAGGGAAGATAAAAAGTATACTCTCCAAAGGATTAGAAAATCTAGACAGCCTTTATATATACATTTTATATAGATTCTGTAATGATTACTAAAAATGTCAAATAATATTATTAACATCTAATAGTCTCTCTGAGACTTTCATTTATCTTAAGGCAAACATCTCTATCACAAAATTTAAGTTTAAGGTAGTTTTAAGGCAGCAGCACAGCCAAACAGAATAAATCTGAAGATGCTGCTGTAAATATCTGTATTTAGGCAATCTTGAGACTTGCCACTAATAATTGACAGAGCGGGTGATTTTATTATCCAATGATTTATTTTAGAGTGCATTTATATTTTCAGACTTTCTGCTTTGTCTCACAGTTCTGTAATCTTCTAAAGACTTCCATTAAAACTGTTTGTGTTCACCCGATAGGCATAGGGTTTTACAAAATGTGCAAGGGAACACATACCCCTACCTGTTATTTAATCCAATGTGTTCCAAAGCACCTCTTGTTCTCTTTGATGCTACACTGCAGTGTGTCTCATAGAACAACCTTTGTAAAATCCTTCAATTTCTTTGGTCAGAGATTAGAATATTTGATGTCATATACAGACAATAAAAGTCCTTTTTATCTCAGTGGTATTTCATTACACTTTGTGACTTAGAAACAAAATGGGCTTAAAGTCAAGCCAAGACCCATCTTTAAGATTGCTATGATAATGCTAATATGCCCTTTAAAATTGAGGCCAGCTGGGAAATTGAAAGGGTGACAAGTGGAACCAACTTGCATCAAGCTGGCATGACACCAGACATTGGCATGGCCTAAGTGACAGCTGCAGCATCTGGAGAGAGCTTGATAAGAAAATCCTGTTATAATACTGAGCGGGTGTTTCTTAAATTACATCTTACATGATTTCAGAGGTGCCATATTTTATTTTAGAACAAAATGCATTTCTTTTGGAAACTGAAACACACTTGTCCTTAAGCAAATGTGAAGGAATGGTATTTGACGGTGCTTTGGCAAGAGGAAAACCCATGTATATTTAATTAGGCCCTTTACCTGAGAGATTTTTTTGTTATGAGAACAGAGTGTGAGACTACAACTTTGAGAGGCAACATAAATGCTATTGGAGCTTCAGAGCAAAGAGTGCAACAAAAGAGCTGCTGTCTGTGACAGCTGTTCGGACCATTGAGAGGTTCTGGACGGGAAGTGGATGAGGTAGAAGCAAGTCTCGGTTTCACTCCCAATTGAGCATCTTGTTTGGACAGGAAGTCAAAGTAACTACTTAGGTATTCTGGCATATAGAGTACTAGAGGCCCGGTGCATGAAAATTCATGCACTGGAGGGGGAGTCCCTCACCCCGCTCTGCCCCCTCTCACAGTCTGGGAGCCCTCAGGGGCAGGAGGCAACCAAGCAATCAGGGGAAGGTGATGCCCCCATCACACCTCTGCTGCTGCCAGCAGCACAAGCCTCAGCCGGCCCTGGTTACCTGAGCCTCAGGCAGCCCTGGGAAGCTGGTCAGCCACCATCCAAGACTTGCCTGTGTCTCAGGCCGGCTCTGGGCAGCTGGGGAGCTGTGGGGACTGGGCATCTGTGGACACTGCCATCTTTGAGGGTGTGGCAGTCAGTTAGCATATTCCCTTCTTATTGACTGTGGGCGCTGCCATCTTTGAGGGCGGAACAGTCAATTGGCATATTCCATCCTTATTGGCTGCAGGCGCCGCCATATTTGCGATGGTGTGAGGGTCAATTAGCATATTCCCTCTTTATTAGATAGGATAAGGAGGTCCCCACCCCACCCCTGAGAGCCTGACTTTATTGCAGCAGAAAACAAATACTCTAAGCCAGTGGTCAGCAAAATCATTAGTCAACAGAGCGGCAAACCACAGCTCGCGAGCCGCATGTGGCTTGTAGCCACAGTTTGCCGACCACTGCTCTAAGCAAAGACAGTCTGCCATCACTCAGCCTGTGGGTCTACACTGAAAAAACATGGCTCCTTTTTAGCAAAACGTCTTTCTCTCCCTTCTCTTCTTCACTTATTCACTATGTGCTTATTAAACAACCACCCTATGATAGGCACTGTGATTCTATTATTTGGATGTCTGTAATATAAAATTAATGTCCTATGGACTGCCTCTCCTGTTACAGACTAATAAAAAAGACACCTATATAAGCAGACAATTGTACTAGGGTGCGATAAGAGCATCAATATAAATATGTACACAGAATCCCCAACATTGCAGCTCCTCTTGGCTTTCTTACTGTGTAGAAGATACACATTTTTATCTTTATCTTTAAACATATTTTTATTGAGTTTAAAGAGGAAGGGAGAGGGAGAGAGGCTAGAAACACCAATTATGAGAATCATTGTTAGGCTGCCTCCTGCATGTCCACTACTGGGAATCGAGCCAGAAACCAGGGCATGTGCCCTGACTGGGAATTGAACCCATGACCACCTGGTTCATATGTTGATGCTCAATCACTGTGCCACACCAGCTGGGCCACACTTTTATTTTTGAAATCTTCAAATCTCTTTTTAGTTTCACAGACTCTTTAAAAATGTGTGAACAGCCATGGCCTATGACACTTTTGAATATGACTGATCTTTTGTAAATATTAATATTAGATCTTTCACTTCTATGAAACAGTCCAAACTCAATAATTATAGCATGGACAATCTAAAAAGAAAATGAAAAACAGCCTGGAAAATTTCTAGCACGTTATTTGATAGATTTTACCTTGTTGTTTTTTTAATCACAAACGTAAGTAGTCGTGTTTGCAATACATAAGTGTATTGCTTTATCTTACTTATATCTTTTCTGAAATAAGGTGGAGTATACAAAAATGAAGACAGGATTAAGGTACTAAAATAAATGAATACATGATTAAGATACAATCATTGCACTCACAGAAAGATGATAAACAAGAAAAAGAATGTAATCACACAGAAAGTTAAAAAAAAAATTCCTATAGATGGCATATCTGTAAGATATCTGTAAGATACTGGCAAATTATCAGCTACCAGCAGCAGTTTACTAGAAAACCAGATTTGATAATAATCTCTGATACATATAAAATATTTAATAATAACATCTTAAGCATATTATCTTTCAGAGAATCATTAAGTGAAGACAGTTGGTGTCAGGTGGGTGATTTATCAAAAACTCTCAGTAGGATCTCAGAAAATGCTAGTTTTCACCTCCCTACCCTACATTCTCCCCTCTACCACCTTATGCCCAGGTTTGAACACTTCTGCTGCTTCTTCTTATGCTTCAGGAAGTTTAATGATGCATGCTCAATTAGTTAGTTGTTCCAAAAAATTTGGTACAGGAATTAGAAACCATTCATAAGGTAAAACTACTACCCAACCTGCTGCCACCTACCGCCACCTAAAAGAAGGCCCTTCCATATTCTAATTATTATATTCACAAAAGGAAAAGGGGCATTTTCTAGACACTTTGCTCAAAGGCCTAATATTTCTACCTACTTTACTGATTACTGATTAGGAATACTCCCCTATAAAGTATTGATCACCCCCTGCAGGAATTTGTTCATCATAGTTTGCCATGAATGTACTGCAATTAAACATTTTTCTTTTTACTAATACTTTCTGTTTCTATCCTGTGGTTTTGAAAAACAGAGAACCAGATATAAAGAGAAAAATAAAGAGGCTTCTTTTCAACTCCAACTTTCATAAATTCTTGACTGCAAATTTTGCTTCTGATTTTAATTAAGGTGTCTTGTGGTTCTCACATTTTGTCAGCTAACGTGGACATCTTTGTTCACTGCCACTAGGGGGTCATAATGCATCCCAGTGCTTGCATTAAAAATCATGCTGAGAAAATAAAATTCCTGGACCTGCTCTTACCATTCCTGATCTCTTTTTTTTTGTTATTTTTATTTTATTTTATGGTAGAATAATCTTGTTATACCACCAAAGGGACTCCTATATTGTGACAACAAAGAAAATATCTATCAGATAATACCCACAGGCTAAGAATGAAAAAAGCCTCAGCTGATTTAGGGATATTATCCAGGTTCTCACTGTGACCTAGTCTCATTTATTCTTTTGTCCTGAGCCAATTACACTCTTCCTGAGATTATGACCAACTTCCTCTCTTAACCAGGTTCAATGCATATTACATGACTCTGACCAATATTAGCTGGTTGTGTCCCCAGGCAGATCCACATGTTATTTGTTCCTTTGCATGAATAGTCATTCAGCAACAATTACCTCTAAGTGCCTCGGGACAGGAATACATCCAGATATAAGTGTAGACCGCCCACACACTGCCATGTATTCACTATGTGATTACAAAACTATGTGCTCCAACCTACCATGCCAATTCTAAAATAGTTTAGCCATTTAAAAGAGGGGGAGGGTAACCTCCTTTTTTTTTCTTACCTAATCAACAGCCATTCCCAATTCTCTCCCTAACAGATCCAAGTAGATTTTAAGAACTCCCAAGACCTAGGAAAACAATTTTATTGGCCTCTACCAATCATGGTGATTTCATTTATCATAATTGTGAGCAGTTGAGTCATAGACATGTGACCCAATTATAATTAATAGACACTGGATGAACTTCTGTGGGACTTTTCAGAAAGGGCTGTTGGTTAAGAAAATAAAATGTATAGAATATAAAATTTTTCTTCTTAAGTATAGGTCATGGAGTTTGCATGGAAGCGCCACAGCTATCATGTAAACATGAAGGAAAGGTCACGACATGTTGAACAAGTCAAAGGTAGAAATACAGATAGTGCTAGCACCAAGGTCCCTCATGAGGACCTTGAACTGTTGAATTCACCAACCGTGGATACTGCCTACTTCTGCTTTTCTTATAATTTAAAAACATGAATAGTCAAATGTTTGTGAATAATAAAAAGTTGGTAAATATGCTACTTTTTTATTTTTCTGGTATTTAGCTAAAAGCGTTCTAGCAGTTAGAGCCTGCATATCCAATTTACAATACTTTTTCTTCTGTTATCACAATTTAAAACTTTAACCAATCCCAGTGTAATGGTAGTAAGAATAAATAATTACCTACTTCTTTAAATTTTATTACCCAAATATATGTCTTTGCCTCCTCTCTTATTATGACAGCTAGATTTTAAAAAGAATCTTATATGTGATTGCATTTTATGAAATAAGAGTGTGAAAACTAGAGTAAGTCACCAAGGAAGAAACCAATACTGGGGCAGAAATAACAAAATGCCACCCAGTACAGAACTGTCTGAAGCATTTGCAAAAGAAGGAAACCTAGGAGATTCAGAAGCCAATAACAACAAGGAATGGCAAGGTGGAATTTGAGAATTCCATAGCAGGTAGAACAGAGTGAATGCTCTGTTAGTGGGATGATGAAGAATTGGGCAGGACTGACTACATTATTTGTAGTTCCCCACACAAAGTAAAAATTCAGGGCTGTTTTTTTTAGAAATTGTTACGAATTTCAAGACAGAGACAACATAGCACTAAACCAAGTGTGGAGTCCTAGAAGGATCCTTAGAAAAAGTGGTATCCTGAGCAACTTCATGGGTTGCACATCCATGCAGGAAGCCTGAAAACTGGATATGCCTAAGAGGTATAATTCTTACTAGTTCATAGAAAGGGACTGAGATGAGGTGGGCATTATAAGGTTAATGATATAAAGTAGAAGTGAGCTCCAGAAAAACCTTCTTAGCTAGAGTTTAATTTCAGTACAGAGCTAGGAATCTAGAGAAGTGGTGATACATTGAGTTAGCCCTGTAGTAGACTCTTTCATATTTCAAATTAAAGATAACACAAAATACTATTTAAATGGCAAGGAAATACTTGATGTACAATATTAACATAGGTAGCTAGATGTAAAATCATATGTGCATATCTGTTTTTATAGGGAATTTATTAAAATAGACTCAAATGTAGTACACCAAAATATAAAATAATATGTGTATTAGTTTACTAAGATAAAATAAGCATCACAGACTGAATGGTTTTAAAAAACAGCCCGTGAACACAGACAATAGTGTAGTGAAGGACTGGGTTTGGGGACTGAGTGGAGGCGGGTGAAGAGGGGAAAACGGCAGACATCTGTAATACTGTCAACAATGAAAAAATGGAAATAAAAAAGAATAAATAAATATACATTTATTGTCTCACAGTTCTGGAGGCTGGAGGTCTGAGAAAAAAATGTTGGCAGGATTGGTTTTGGAGAGGGAAAAATGGCAGCTGAATAGGCAGACATGTCCCGAGTCTTATCCTGGGGCAGATAGAAGGAGCATCTAAATCAAATGACATCCACCTGGAACTGGTGAAGTAGACACAGCTGGTGAGACAATTCGCAGCGTGAAGGGCAGAGGACACCAGGAGAATGGTAGGATCGGGGATCTGGGCTGGAGAGGGTCACGAGAGCACCGAGATGAGAGGGTCAAAAGGAAGCTGCTTGGCACCAAATCCACATCCCTTGGGGACAGGCATCACATCTGACTGTGAAAAGGAAGTCCACAGGGCTGCTAAGGGCAGGGGATTCTAGATATAAGTCCACAGCCATGAGAGGCTGACCCCAGAAAGGCAGTCTGAAGAGCTGCCCAAGCCATGCAGTGCCGGGGGGAGAGAAACTGGCAGTTGTGCCGTTGTTTTGCCTCTGTTTTGTCTTTGCTTTTATTCCCTAAGTCCAGTTCATAGGACCTTTCAAATACAAGCACTCACCTGTGGCTGAGGTGCAGGTGGAGGTGTGGACTTATGGAGTATGGGAAGAGGCTGTGGAAGAGAGTGAGTAGGGGAGAGCTAACCAGGAATCTGACACTGATACACTCCTGACCCTCCAGACCTAAGCAGCCATTTTTCTCCTGAAGACCAGCCCCTCCCAGAAGCCTCAAGTCAGCTAAACACCCAGACTACACCCTGAGCTGTACAAAGGACACAAAGACTCTGAATAGTCCCGAAGAGCCTTTGGGGACTTTGTTGAAGAGAGGCTGTCCAGTCCCAGAAAGCAATACAACACCTCCTGACCTATAGCCAGAAACAGATATTTGAGAGATTAAGATTGACAGCAGGCAAACAGGCTAAGAGGGCAGATTGGTCCCACCTGTTTGCAGCCAAGGCTGTGGAGATAGACACAATCAGAGGAGCAGTGGATCACTTGGAACTTCAACACGGTGCTGACTACTTAACAGAAAACTGAGAAGTGGCAGACAGAGCAGAAAAGGGGGGTCTTAAACCAGCCTGCATAGGTCTTTAAAATGCAACCAAAACAAATCACACTTCACTTTTTTATTTCATTTCATTTTATTTATCTTTTTTCTTTATTTTTTTGTATTATTCTTCTTTATTCTATTTTTATTTTATTGTTATTCTATTTTACTTATTTTTCCTTCCCACCCACCCTTTTCTTCCTCACTTCTCCCTCTTTCATACTGTTTTTCTCTTTTCCTGTCCCTGCTTTAGTTTCTCACTTTCCTTTCTTTTTACCCTTTGTTAAAATTGATTTTCTTTATATGCTTTATTGATGTGTTATTATTACTGTAGTCTCTGTTGACTTACTCATATATCTAATTTCCTCTATCCTGCTCCAATTCCATGCACCCTTCTCCTTTCTCTTTCTTCACTAGTCAATTTTGTTTTTTTAGTGCTTGTTTTTCCTCTCCTCTCTTGATTTCTTCTTCTCCTAATTGTTTAATTAGTTTCACTATCTAAACTCAAGCCTACCTGCTCTCTCCTCTATTCTCCTTTTCCAAAAATGGATGAATAAATGAATAGATAATTTTTTTTAATTTTTTTGTTTTATCTTTTTTTATTATTTGTTTTTATTTTTATTACTTTTCTTCTTATCCACTCATTCTCTTTCTACCTCCTCTGTACTGAACCAAAGTCCTTCCCAAATTCATTCAATACCTTATCCTTACTTTCTGTATATAAGCTCTGCCTCTACAGATTCCACTCCCTGCCTTCTTTCTGGGTGTTTGTTTTTTCCATTTTATGGTTTATCTGTTTGTTTTGTGGTGTTTTCTCCCCACATATTTTTTTCTTCCCTTTTCTTTTCTCTCTTACTTTTTTTCCCCCCTCAATATCATTTTTGTTCTCTTTTTCCTCTCCTAATTCTCTTTTCTCTGGTGGTCACTTATATTGGGGTTATTGGTGTCATGAGTACATTCATATTTTGTTCCTTTGTGTCATTTCTTGTCGAGTTGCATTTTGTGCTGTTTGGTCAATGTGGTAGAGAGCAAGCCACATAACCAGACACCCTGAGAGGAGACTCCATCCACGAACATGACAATAACACTCAAGACCCAACTACATCAAAAGAATCCAAATATCCTAAGTAGGAGGCATCCCTACATTACCCACCCAAGAAGACCAGAGAGATTGTATCACTGGGACCCACAAAACATCTACTATATAAGACAAACTCAAAAAATCTGGGTGGCAAGAAATTTGATCTAATACAGAGAAACAATCACAAAGGAACAGCAAAAAATGGGGAGACAAAGAAACAACCCCCATGCAAAAGAAAAGGAGGAATCAACAGAAAAGGAAGTAAATGAAATGGAGGCAAGCAATTTATCAGAGAAAGAAATCAGAGAAATGGTTATAAGGACACTAAAAAGGATGGAAGACAAATTCAACATGTATAAGAATCAAGAGGAAATGAAGAAGAACCAGGAGAAAATGAAGAATGACATAGCTGCAATAAAGAACACAATGTAGAGTTTCAACAGTAGACTATGAGAAGCTTAGGACTGCAACAGCAAGTTAGAAGACAAGGTAGAAAAAAACCACCCAAGCAGAGCTGCAACTGGGAAGAAAACTTAAAAAGTCAGAGGAGAGCATAAGGGAGCTTTGGGACAACATGAAATGAACCAACATCCACATTAAAGGGCTTCCAGAAGGAGAGGAAACTGAGCAAGGAATAGAAAACCTGTTTGGAGAAATAATGACAGAAAACTTCCCTGGTGTTGGGAAGAAAAATGCCACACAAGTTCAAGAAGCACATAGAGGCCCAAACAAGATGAACCCAAAAAAGAACAACAAGACACATCATAATTAAATTGGCACAACAAGACACATCATAATTAAATTGGCAAACATCAACGACAAAGTAAGAATCTTAAAGGCTGCTAGAGAGAGACAAAAAGTTACCTACAAGGGATCTCCCATTAGAGTACCAACTGATTTCTCAACAGAAATTGATCAGGCCAAAAGGTAATGGAATGAAATATACAAAGTGATGCAGAGCAAGGGACTGAATCCAAGAATATTATACCCAGCAAAGATATCATTCAAAATTGAAGGTGAAATCAGGAGCTTCACAGACAATAAAGGGCTAAGGGAGTTTATTACTACCAAGCTAGCAATGCAAGAAATGCTAAATGGACTGCTGAAAAAAGAAGGAATAGAAAGGGAAAAAGGAACACAGGCATAAAGAATAAAAATGGCAACAAACAAGTACCTATACCTATCAATAATAACCTTAAATGTAAATGGATTAAATGCTCCAATCAAAAGACATAAGGTAGCTGAATAGATAAGAAAACATGACCTATATATTTGCTGTCTATAAGACCCACCTTAGAACAAAGATTTCACACAGACTGAGAGTGAATGGACAAAAAAATTTTTTTCAGGCAAATAAAAATGAAAAAAAAAAAGCTGGGGTAGCAAAACTTATATAAGACAAAATAGACCTCAAAGTGAATGCCATAGCAAGAGACCATAAGGAGGGCTACTTAATAATACTACAGAGAGCAATTCAACAAGAGAATATAACTCTGGAAAACATATATGTACCCAAGACGGGAGCACCCAAATCCATAAAAAGTACTTCTGGAAGATATCAAGGGAGAGATTGAAAGCAATACAATCATAGTAGGGGACTTTAATACCCCATTGACACCACTGGATAAATCCTCAAACAAAAAATCAGCAAAGAAACATCAATCCTAAACGACTCACTAGTACAGATGGAAGTAATTGACATCTTCAGAACATTTCACATGAAAGCTATAGAATATACATTCTTCTTAACTGCACATGAGACATTTTCAAAGATAGACCACATATTAGGACACAGGCAAAGTCTCTTCAAATTCAAGAAGATAGAAATCATACCAAGCATCTTTTCAGATCACAATAGCATAAAACTAGAAATCAAATACAACAAAAACAATTTTAAAAAATCAAACACTTGAGGCTAAATAGCATGCTATTAAACAATGATTGGTTTACCAAAGAGATAAAAAATAAATAAATAAATAGCATGCTGGCAATAAATGGCAATGAAAACACAACAATCAAAAAATCTATGGGACACAGTGAAAGCAGTCCCGAGAGGGAAGTTTATAGCTCTACAGGTCTACCTCAAAATAAAAAGAAAAAAAAAAAAAGAAAGAAAGAAAAACTGGTAATAAATTATCTAACTCTACAACTTAAAGAATTAGAAAGAGAGCTGCAAGAAAAGCCCAAAGTGAGCAGAAGGAAGGAAATAATAAAAATCAACAAAAGATCAATGAAACCATGAGCTGGTTGATTGGAAGGATAAACAAGATGAATGAACCTCTAGCTAGACTCACCAAGAAGCAAAGAGAGAGGAACCAAATAAACAAAATTAGTAACAAAAGAAGCGAAATAACAACAGACCCCACAGAAATACAAAGGATTGTAAAAAAAATAAAAATAAAAAAAATACTATGAGCACTCTATTCCAACAAAATGGTCAATCTAGAAGCAATGGACATATTCCTAGAAAAATATGACCTTCCAATATTCAATCCTGAAAAATAAAAAAAACCTGAATAGGCCAATAACTATGGAGAAAATTGAAGCAGTCATCAAAAAACTTCCAGCAAACAAAAGCCCTAGGCCAGATGGCTTCACAGAGGAGTTTTACCAAACATTCAAAGAAGAACTAAAACCTATCCTCCTCAAACTATAACAAAAAATTCAAGAGGATAAAACACTTTCATGCTCTTTCTATGAAGTCAGCATTACTCTAATCCCAAAACCAGATAAAGACACTAAAAAGAAAGAGAATTACAGGCCGATATCCCTGATGAACATAGATACTAAAATCCTCAACAAAATTCTAGCAAATCAGTTTGACATTACATTAGAAAGATCATACACCATTACCAAGTGGAATTTATTCCTGAGTTGCAAGGTTGATACAATATCCACAAATCAATAAACATGATACATCACATAAATTGAGAGACAAAAATTACATAATCATATCAGTTGATGCAGAAAAGGCATTTGATAAAATCTAACACCCTTTGGGATCATACTTCACCATAATAAAAGCCTTATATGACAAACCTACAGCCAATATCATACTCAATGGGCAAAACTAAACACATTTCCCCTGAGAACAGGAACCAGACAGGGATGCCCATTTTCACCACTCCTGTTCAACGTAGTATTGGAAGTGCTAGCCATAGCAATCAGACAAGAAGAAAAAAATAAAAGGCATCCAAATTGGAAAAGAAGAAGTAAAACTGTAATTATTCACAGATGACATGCTATTGTACATAGAAAACCCTAAAGACTCCATCAAAAAACTACTAGACTTAATAAATGAATTTAGCAATGTAGCAGGAAACAAAATTAACATCCAGAAATCTATGGCTTTTTATACACCAATAATGAACTCACAGAAAGAGGAAACTTAAAAAACAATCCTATTTATCATTGCAACAAAAAATTACGATACCTAGGAATAAATTTAACTAAGAAGGTAAAAGACCTGTACTCAGAAAACTACAGGACACTGAAAAAAGAGACAGAGCAAGACATAAACTAATGAAAGAACAAACCATGTTCATGGATTGGTAGAATCAACACCATTAAAATATCCATGCTACTCAAAGCAATCTATACATTCAATGCAATCCCCATTAAAATACCAACGGCATACTCCACAGACCTAGAACAAACTCTCCAAAAATTCATCTGGAACAAAAAAAGACCTCAAATAGCCACAGCAAATGTGAGAAAGAAGAACAAAATTGGAGGGGTCACAATATCAGATTTAAAGCTATATTACAAAACCACTGTTCTCAAAACTGTCTGGTACTGGCACAAGAACAGACATATAGACCAATGGAACAGAACAGAGAACCCAGAAATCGAACCAAGCCATTATGCTCAATTAATATTTGACAAAGGATGCAAGAAGAAACAATGGAATCAAGACAGTCTCTTCAATAAATGGTGTTGGGAAAATTGGACAGATACATGCAAAAAAAAATGAAACTAGGACATCAAATTACCCCATACACACACACACACACACACACACACACACAAAAAAAAAAAAAAAAAAAAAAAAAAAAAAAAAAAAAAAAAAAAAAAACCTCAAAATGGGTAAAGAACTTAAACGTTAGACGGGAAATCATAAAAATCTTTGAAGAATCCATAGGCTTCAAAAGAGTATGCATATGTCATTACCAATATCTTTACCAGTACAGCTCCTAGGACAATGGAAACTTAGAAGAAAATAAGCAAATGAGACTACATCAAAATAAAAAGCTTCTGCACAGCAAAAGAAACCATCAACAAAACAACAAGAGAGTCCACTGTATGGAAGAACATATTTGCAGATGTTATCTCCAATAAAGGTTTAATCTCCAAAATTTTTAAGAACTCATACAACTTAAAAAAAAAGAGATAAACAATCCAATCAAAAAATGGGCAAAGGACCTAAATAGACCCCTTACGAAAGAAGACATACAGAAGGGAAAGAGACATATGAAAATATGCTCAAAGTCACTAATCATCCAAAAGATGCAAATCAAAACAACAATGAGGTACCTGTCAGAATGGCTATCATCAACAAATCAACAAATGACAAGTGCTGGCGAGGATGTGCAGAAAAAGGAATCCTCGTGCACTGCTGGTGGGAATGCAGACTGGTGCAGCCACTGTGGGGAATAGTATGGAGTTTCCTCAAAAAATGAAAAAAAGGAACTCCCATTTGACTCAGTAATCCCACTTGTAGAAATATATCCCAAGAAATCAGAAACACCAATCAGAAAGGACATATGCACCCCTATGTTCATAGCAGCACAATTCACCATAGCTAAGATTTGGAAACAGCCTAAATGCCCATCAGCAGATGAGTGGATTAGAAAATTATGGTACATCTACACAATGGAATACTACACTGCTATAAAAAAAGAAGGAACTCTTACCATTTGCAGCAGCCTGGATGGACCTGGAGAGCATTATGTTAAGTGAAATAAGCCAGGCAATGAAAGAAAAATACCACATGATCTCACTCATTTATAAAAAATAAAGAACATTATAACCTGATGAACAAAAAGATAGATACAGAGGCAGTAAAGCACCGAACAGACTGCCAAATTACAGCGGGAAGGCTGGGGAGTGTTGCTGAGGGGGGAAAAGAGATCAACCAAAGGACTTGTATGCATGCATATAAGCACACCAATGGACACAAGACACTGGGGGGTGGGATGAGGGCATGTGACAGGGGGTAAGAGAGGCTGGGGCAAGGTCAATGGGGAAAAAAAGAGATATATGTACTACTATCTTATCTAATAAAAGAGAAACATGCAAATTGACTGTACTTATGCTATGCCCACCAGCCACGCCCACCAGCCAATCAGGAACGAGTATGCAAATTAACCCAGCCAAGATGGCGGTTAATTTGCATATCCAGGCGCAGAGCAAAGACTGAAGACAGCATAGAAGGAAGCCGAGAGCTGCAGAAGGGAGTGAAGCTGTGGAGATGCAAGCTGGGAGGTGGAGAAGGGAGGGAAGCAGGCAGGGCAGAGAAGGCCGCAGGAAGTTCTATTCTTGCAGGAATCTTCCTGCAACGGGCCTCTAGTATGTAATACTTTAAACAATAAAAAAAAAAATGATGGTATATCTACACAATGGAATACTCAGCTGCTGTAAAAAAGAACTTTTACCATTTGCAACAGCTTGGATGGACTGGAGAGCATTATGCTATATGAAATAAGGCAGTAGGAGAAAGATAAATACCACATGATCTCACTCATTTGTAGAATATAATGAACAACATAAATTGATGAACAAAAATAGAGCCAGAGCTATAGAAGCATCAAACAGACTGTCCAACCTAAGAAGGAAGGCAGGGGGGAGAGGGAATAAGAGACCAACCAAAGGACTTATATGGATGCAGATGAGCATCAGCAATGGACATAGACAGTAGAGGGGTGAGGGCATGTGCTGGGGGATGGGAGTGGCCGAGGAGAGATCCATGGCCGGGGGGTGGGGGGGAGAGACTTATGTAATACTTTAAACAATAAATAATTTAAATTAAAAAAAGAAAGCTTTGAGGAATTTAAAGAAGTAGGCTTACAGATGTGAATATGCAATCAGAATTTATTCTCTTTTTTAAAAAATAACTATTTTATATATTTTAAAAAATATTTTATTAACTTTTTTAGGAAGAGAGGAAGGGACAGAAAGAGAAGTGACCATATGAGAAAGAAGCATGGAACTGCTGCCTGCTGCATGCCACCTACAGGGCATCTAGGCAGGCATGTGCCCAGACTTGGAGTGGAACCAGTGACCTTTCAGAGCACAGGATGTTACCCAACCAACTGAGGCACACTGGCCAGGGAAGAGTTTATTCTTGTATTTTCATTTTTTAATTATTGTATTAATTTCCGTACAACAACTCTAAACCTAGTTTTGCCACATCCTATATTTACCTCTTGCCCTTTCATAATTTCTCTTTCTGCCTTCCCCAGCCTTAAATGCAGTCATTGATTTTCCTTTGTTTATAAGATTAGTTCATATTATTTTAAAAATATATTTTATTGCTTTTTTACAGAGGAAGGGAGAGGGAGAGTTAGAAACATCAATGAGAGAGAAACATCAATCAGCTGCCTCCTGCACACCCCCTACTGGGGATGTGCCCTTAACCAAGGTACATGCCCTTGACCGGAACCAAACCTGGGACCCTTGAGTCTGCAGGCCAACGCTCTATCCACTGAGCCAAACCGGTTAGGGCAAGTTCATATTTTTCATAATTTTGTAAGCACTCTAAGGTGTGTACTCTTTAACAAGTACTTGTTCCCTTCATGCCACACAGTTATTTTGAGATTCAACACTAAGGCTTATGTGAATTGTTAATTATTTTTTATTGCTGAGTAATATTGTTTTCTATAGATAACAACTTTATCTATTAATCTATAAATGGACTTTGTTATTTCCAGATTTGCAGTATTATAAATAAATCTACGGGGAACGTTAAAAAAAAAGATTGATTTCTTCTAAGAAATATGAGGTAAGGAGCTATTCAGGGACTCTTCTTGGCTTGTAGGTAGCTGTCTTTATATGCACATGGAATTCTCCCTATATGCATGTCTGTCTCCAAATATCCTCCTGTTATAAGGACACCAGTCATATTGGATTAGGGTCTGTTATCATGAGCTCATTTTACCTTGAATACTTCTGCAAAGGTCCTCTATTTAAATAAGGCCACATTCTGAGGCACTGCAAGTTAGAACACTGACACATGAATTTTGGGTGGGACACTTTTAACCCATATGTTAGGTTAAACATATGCCAGAATATAATGTTTAATGTATTTTCATTGCTTTCAAAGATTTTCAATCAGTTTCATAATGAGAAAAAATGGTATGAAAATTTTTAAAAAGTTCTAAATAACAGGTTAAAGAAAATATCAATCATATATTGACTTATTATAACAGAAGTCTTTGTGAAGAATATGGGGAAATAAAATGATGCATAAGAAAAGATGGTCATGTAGGATAAATCATTTTGTAGCATTTACATAGGTAATTCATTAAAGTATATATACTAAAAGAATATTATGACCTTAAGAATAATGATTCCAACTCTCACCCTTTACCCTCTTCCACACAACTTCTCCCCCAACTATATTAATCCAGAATTTCAGCTTTACATTTAATACTACATCAGACACCCCATTCCAACCTTTTAATTCCAAACCAAGCACATTCAACACATTCTAAGGAATATCACCAAACTCTGATTAGACTGAAATGGGCAAGGTTAACATTTATTCAGAAATACAATTTACTCGTTAGTATGTTTTAAGAGTACAACAAGCCTATATTCTTATAGGACATAATTACATTACAGCTATAAATTCATAATAACTACTTTGTAGAGACATTGGAAAGTGACTTTCAGTTATCATTTTCACTTTTCTATTCACTCTGTCATTTTTATTTATTCAGAACTCACAGAGTACACACACAATATGGAATATATTTGTTCATGAGATTTTGAGTGGAGGAAGCTGTGAGTATATTCAAGGAGGTGGCTCAATGTTAGAAAGCTAATTAAGTTTTGTTCTATTACTGCACTGCCTCAACCCCCAAATTTCCATTTGACAATATGGTATATTATAGGAAACAAACAAAATTATCCAAGAACAAAGCTACTTGGTCAGCTAACCAATTGAATCTCTAGAAAGCATTAAACACATAAACTCTCATACACACACAAAGACACAGATACCAAACATATATAGTTTCAACAAATGCCAAGATCACTAAAAAACATTTTGGATATGTTTCAAAGGAAGTTACAGAAATATGTCACCCATCAAAATCAAAACACACAGTTGTCACTGAAATTTCACAAGACAAATTAGAGCTGCCAAAATCTTTTAGAAATCCCATCTACTTTAAGGATGAACATAGTCTTTGCATTGCTTCTTAGCTTAACAATAACAAAAATATAGATAGAAACTATAAACATAAAGTCAGACTCTGCTAAGGCCTTAGTTGCTCAACATTATGATTTTCTAGATACCATCATATATTTTAGCTGACGTTAACAACAGTTTAGTTCAAATTGACACTCGTGATATAAAGCAGCAATTATAGTTGCAGATACCATGTATTAAATCATACCCTGACAATGACAAGTTTGTTTGTTTGCTTGCCATTATGGAAGATAGTGTTCTCTTGTTATATTTATATATTTTTATAAATATCATAAAGGAAGACAAGATATGTATTTTCCATTGCAATGTGACAATATAGAAGTTGATGTGCATTCTATATAGGATTTCAATATTTATAAAAGCGGGAAATGTTATCTTCAGACTCTCAAGGTGGATGACAACTTCATGTTGAATCAATGCCATCTACTTTTCAATGTGGCTACTATGCTTAAAGCACTCTTGAATATTGATTTTGAGTTAAAAATATGCAACCCTATCTCCATTCAACATAATCACAATCCAGTAGAGTCGATAAGGCATAGGAAAGCTTTGTTACCAAATAATACACTTGCTTTGTAATTGGTGTAAATACATAACTATGAAGATTTAAATGATGGAGAACACTTTTCTGTGGAGGGCGATTGTGAAAACCTTCACACAGAAAGTGCTATGTCTTAAAGGATGAAAAGGATTTCCAGGGAACCTATGAATAAGAAGAAACGCCTGACAAAATAAAATATTTTCAGCCAACTCATAGGGAAAGCAAAGTACAAGTAGCACATGTGAAGCAGCCACAATTATAATTCAACTGAAAAGGAAAAAGGCTGAATATGAAGAAGGCTAAAAACAGAGGATAGGAAAAAGAGAGAGAGGGCCAAAGACCAAAGAAGGGTGAAGCAAAGGAAGGCAGAAATGCATCTCCCCCATCTATTCTTCATTCAGTGATTTGGCATTTTGCCTGGGAGTTTTAAGTGGGACTGGGCTTGTTTACAGGAAGTACTGTCAATTACTTATGCCACATGCTTTTTCTATTTTTAATCCTCACCTGAGGATATGTCATTATTGATTTGAGAGAGAGAGAGAGACAGAGAGAGAAACATTGATGTGATAGTGAAATATTGATCAGTTGCCTCCAGTATGCACCCCAACCAGGGATCAAACCTGCAACCAAGGTATGTGCCCTGACCAGGAATCAAATCTGCAATCTTTTCGTGTATGGGACGATGCTCCAACTAACTGAGCTTGTGCCACATGTTTTTGAAAAATGGGGAATGCGTCCGCACACACACAAAACTCCACCAGGGTATTCCTCAGGGCCCTGCAGGTTTCTGACCTTGCAGAAATGATCATTATTTTCCCTGATTTAAAAGCTTAATAACAAAAGAACATTTTATGTATTATTGATCATCTTGGTGAAAGTGAGTTTACTTAACATTTTGGGGGGAAATGGAAGTTTGATTTGGGTTAGAAATAAAAGATCATACCTAAAATAACAAAAATGAAAACAACTGTTCTGTTTTATTAGTTTAAGTTCTAGAGAAAAAATTCTTATGTCTAATCTTCTGAACTCAAAATTCTGATTTTCAGCAGATCATTCAATTACACTGTTAGACACACACACACACACACTACCTCTGTTACCATTACTTTCAGCTTTAAAATTGACCAGGGCTTGATATGTTCCACACAAATCAGCAGACAGTTCTAAATTTCAGTGAAAGACCACATTTTTTTTCACACTATTTACTGCATTACATTTAAATAATGTGATGAAGATTATCTTTCTTTAAGCTAACCATTAATACAATATTTTCAAAAAGGAACAGAAAAGTAATAGGTAATTTAGCACTTTTTCCAAAAAAATATTTATATTCTGTCTCATTTCATACCTTATCTTGTATTCTTATTAGATATCTTTCCTACTAGATATCTTACATTCCTGATATTATAAGACCATCTCTCTGATACCAAATTAGTTACTTAAAAATAGCTCTATGGCCTTGGGAAGTTATATACACTTTCTGAGCCTTCATTTTCCTATTTGAAAAAAAGTAATGTTATCCAAATGACCATGGCATGTATCATACCACGATTTGCAATTTCTACATTTTTCTTTCCTTCCGTGAAAAATGACAATCACAGTGGCTCCTTTGAGTATCAGACTCTGCCATTTATACATTATGATAATTAAAGTAATGATCAGAGGCCAGATTTGCAAGTGCACATTTTGGAGTGAATACAATTCTCTGTCTTCCCCCCTCTGGCCTTGGAGGAGGCACCAGCACACCCATGCCAGGCTCCGAGGTTAAGGACGCCTTCTGCCTGTGAGGATCCCAGATTTTACTTCACAATGGCTTTATCAGCTTCTACAGCTGCTGGGTAATGCAAGCCCCTGAGAGGCTCTAAGAGACACTTAGACACCTGTCAAACCAGGTGCACTGGGACAGCAATTGCCCAAGAAATATCTAGGCTGGCATGGAGCCAGCTTCTTCTCTACCCTAAAAAAAAAAAAAAAAGAGCTGATGTGATCATATTTCAGTAACAGAAACCCTTTCCTATCCAGACAATTTGCGGGCACTGAAAAGACAGCAAATGGTGCTATTTAAATATCTGAAGTGAGGCTAGGTCAGAATCCAGAAATGACGCTTACTCAGTCTGTTCTGAACTGTTACATTGTTGTTAATCATTAATGAGACTCAAAATTTATGAAACCTTGAAGTGAAACAGAAGACTAAGATTTTGGCATCAACTTTCATTTGAATCAAGCTTCTGGAGGGGGAAAAAAAAAAAGCTCATACATTGGACTGCAGGCTGCTGGGGCTACCCCAGGGCATCCGTGTTATTCTCTGAAATCACACTATATCATTAGCATACATGTGCACAGGGGAGAAAACACATTAGACCATAAGATAATCGGCAAGCAGAGAAAATAAAATACGCCCTCAGGCATCCCATTTGTAATTCCCTGGAATCTGAGCTCACGCGGCTTTCTTTCCTGTACAATTCCTCAAGTTAATGCAAACCACTTTATGCAGCCACTACAAGGCCTCAGATCCCTGAAGTTTTGTAGTGTTAATTTATGGCCAGCTGAAGCAAATGCCTTAGAGAGGTCAATAAAAATCGCTCCTATCACAAAGTCTTCATCTATTGTACTCAAGATAGCATAGGTGCCATATCCCTGGTTTTCTGGTAAGCCTGATGAGAAAGGAGTCAGCAAATTCTTTGTCTGCAGGTAATTTGAACTGTGTATGTACAGAAAAATATATTGTTTTAAGAAACAACCCAAATAAGCCTTTGCTGAATCAAGTCTCTTAATTTCACTTCTGTGGAGGCGAACTGCACAGGGACATTTCCCAAGCTGAATGAGGAAAGACCTAAGCTAAGAACAGAGGTATTTACCTCGACTATTAAAGAAATTGCCTAGCAAAGAAATTTGGGCTTTTCGCTGAGATTGTGTCTCAACTTAGTGTTCACAAGAAATAATTCTAAACCTTCCATTGCATCAATTAATCTCCCACCAGATATTCACATTAGTAACTCCTGTGTGTGTGTATGAGCATGAAAGCACAGTCCCCATCACCCAAAGAGGAATGGGTAAAAGAAAGAATAATAATAACCTGATGTTTGTCATCAGAGTTTTACTGTTTTAAATGCGTATGGTTAACTATTTTAAAATATTATTTATATACTAGAGGCCCATTGCACGAAGATTTGTGCAATAAGCCTTCCTTCCCCTGGCTTCTGACACCGGTTTTCCTCCGGCACCCAGGACCCAGGCCTTTGCTCTGGCCACTGCCTTCCGCCTTCGCTCTGGCTGGAGTCTGCTGCCTTTGCTGTTGACTCTGGCCGGAGTCTGCCATCTTTGTCTTCACTGCGCCGGAGTGCAGCTCCTGTAGATCCCTTCGCCCCCCACCCTCCCTCTCATAGCAGGCGTCCTGCCCCACCCGGCCACTCCATGCCTGAAGCTGCTAAGCGGGGGAACCGCCACCATCTTTGTCCTTCTAATTTGCATATTCCCTCCTGATTGGCTGGTGGGTGTCACAGAAGTACAGTCAATTTGCATCTTTCTCTTTTATTAGTGTAGATATAAAATAATAATATAAAATTATATATATGTACATATATAAATTTCTTTGGTATTTATCTCCATTTTCTAAGAAAACTTTTTTCAGATGTTTCCAGAGATGAATTTCCTACTTATGTATGTACTAGAGACCCGATGCACGAAATTCGTGCAAGGGGCTCGGCCCTCGCAGCCCCTGCTTCATCTGGAAGGTCGTCCTGATGGGGTGGGAGGGCAGATCAGGGGTGGGGCCAGCCAGGGAGAGGGGCCATGGGTGGTTGGCTGGCCGGCCCCATCCCCTGGTTGAACTCCCTGTTGAACTCCCGGTCGAGAGGACAATTTGCATATTAGCACTTAATTATATAGGATGCCTGGACCAGGGATTGAACCCACAACCTAGGTACTGGGAATCAAACCAGTAACCTTTTGATGAACATGACAATGCTCAACAAACTGAGCCACTCAGGCCAGGCCACCAATTTTTATTCTTAAGTGGAAGATAAATACTACCATATCAAAATATTTTCTTTCTTCACTAAAGTTGTAGCTTTAAAAAAAAAAAAACTAGAAATGAGATGACATTTTTAAATAGCAGACACGTATAGTTTCAAGGTAAATATCCAATAAAAATTAAAAACTAAACATAACATTATTGAACTTACAGAGAAGTATGCTGAAGAAAATTATAAATGAAACTGGACAATATACACAGAGCATTTACCATACCAAGGCTATGTGCTTGGTATCATTGAGACATAGACATAATCCATCATTAGGACATCATAGAATATGATAAAAGTTGAGCAACAAAATATTTACATAACCATTCAAAACAACTGTAGGAAAGATGTCATTTGAAATGTGCAGATAAATATTGCCGTAAGGATTTATAGAAAGGAGTTCTTGTTCAAGGAGCGCTTCATTCATTTGAACAAAGTTTGGTGAAATATTGGATTTGTACAAGAAACAAAGGAAGCAAGAAAATAGAAATTTATGAAAAAATGTTATATATAAGTATTCAGCAACAAAACAACAATATGATAGATGTAGAAATGAAGTAAAATAAAAGAATATTTAAGCATGAAATTATCTGCTCCTACAGTTTTAAACAACCAAAATTGCTGTTCCAGGAAAATGGGGTATTAAGGAAATTTAAAGCATACATTGATCGAAGAAAAATTTAAAGGATAAAAAAGACTTAACTGCCGAAACCGGTTTGGCTCAGTGGATAGAGCGTCGGCCTGCGGACTCAAGGGTCCCGGGTTCAATTCCGGTCAAGGGCATGTACCTTGGTTGCGGGCACATCCCCAGTGGGAGGTGTGCAGGAGGCAGCTGATCGATGTTTCTCTCTCATCGATGTTTCTAGCTTTCTATCCCTCTCTCCCTTCCTCTCTGTAAAATATCAATAAAATATATTAAAAAAAAAGACTTAACTGTGATTAATAATTTTAACAATTCTCAGCCAGCTCTCCAACTCATTTCTTTTTTTACATGCAACAGTCACAGATTCAGTAGAATCACATAGCCCATAAGAAATGGAAGCTACAGATGGGGGGAAATGTAGGCCACCTCTCTAAGCAATCATTGAGTCAATTGTTCCTCAGCTAATTTTCTCCTTACTCTCAGAAAAACAGATTTCTGTATAATTGCACTAGTAATTTTGTGCTATCAGTTTAGCAAGAAATCAACAATCTGATTCCTGTTCATACTTCGTTGTAAATAAACTACTAGAGCAGCAAATTGATTTTATAGTTTTAAACATTTTGATATCTCAAAGCTAGATTGTCCTTTGGATATTCCTATTGGACACTTTGAATAGCATCTTTTTACAAAGAGAACATGTTTACTCATTTCCAGTAATTGGTCTTTTGAATCACAAGATGCCAGAATTCTCAAACTAAATATTGGAAATTCAGATCTATACGCTGGTATTGATTTCTGTTGTAATCCCACAGTGCAGAAAATTTGTTGAAATTATCTCATAAGGGTAATGCTTTGAGAATCTAAGCACAACTTTCTTTTTCCTCCATTTATTTTCTTTTATTTCCAAAGAAATTATGCATTTTATTTTTATAACAGCTCAGCATATAAATACATATAACTTTAGAAACATCCTAATATACTTGTAGAATATAAAAAGAAATTGAAACTTGAACACAAAAGCTTTTTTATTGGCTTAAAGAAGTAAGTTACTAGCTCAAATTAATATATAGAATTAGAACAGAATATTGTGTATATGTGAATTATCACAATGGTTAATACCACATAATAAAATAAAAAGGCAGTTTAAGTATGCTGACCTGATAAACTTTAAATTAGTCTGTATTTTAAAATAACAGCCATATATTAAATTGAAATATACAATCAGATGGATTGATCATAGTGTCTGCCTTAATTCTAGTAACTAATATTTTGATAGTAGGTTTTCTTTGTTTGGTTTTATACACAATTTTCTAACTATCACAATAAGAAAAATTTCAACAGTTCTGTCTGTTGTTTTGTATTGAAGTGGTATCTTCATTTAAAAATAATCATATGGCCTTAACTGGTTTGGCTCAGTGGATAGAGCACTGGCCTGCAGACTGAGGGGTCCCAGGTTTGATTCCGGTCAAGGGCGTGTACCTTGGTTGCAGGCATATCCCCAGTAGAAGGTGTGCAGGAGGCAGCTGATCAATGTTTTTCTACCATCGATGTTGCTGACTCTCTATCCCTCTCTCTTCCTCTCTGTAAAAAATCAATAAAATATATTTAAAAAAAGAAACAAAATGGAAAAAAATCATATGATTTCACTCATATGTGGGATATAAAAAACTGAAATATACACACTGACAACAGTAAGGTGATTACCAGAGGGAAGGGTGAAGAGAATAAAGGGTAAAGAGGGCCAAATATATGGTGACAGAAGATTATTTGACTTTGGGTGGTGGACACACAATACAATATACTAATCTTGTATCAGAAATGTGCATTTGAAACCTGTATAATCTCACTAACAACTAGAGGCCCAGTGCACGAATTTGTGCACGGGGGATGGGGTGGTGATTGCGGGAGGTTGGCCACCAGCTCCAAGGAAGGATCTGGCCCTCAGCCCCCTAGGAAGGGGGTCATGTCCGCTGCCACCAACCCCCAGTTCCCCGTTCCAGCCCAGGGCCTGAAGGCACCAGCAGGGTTGGGAGAGGAGGCGATGGTCGCCAGTCCAGGCATGGAAGAAACGAACACTGGACACCAATGCTGCCCCACCACCACATGGTTCCCTGCCTCTCCCACTCCTCCTTCCCTTGCCGCTGCGCCACCGCAGCAGGCGGGTGGCCCCTGGGGAAGGGAGAGAATGCAATTAAACAAACCTTTGTGTCCAGGGCTGACTTTCAATAGATCGCAGCGAGGGAGCTGCTCTGTTACATACGAAACCCCGACCCAGAAGCAGGTCATCTATGAATGATTTAGCACCAGGGGCTATGAGGGCCGGCCAGCTGGGGGGAGGGGCCAGGGGCGGTTGGCTGGCAGTGGGAGGTTGGCTGTGGAAGAGCACTGACCACCAGGGGGCAGGTCCTGTGTTTAGTGTCTGCCCCTTGCTGGTCAGTGTGCATCATAGTGAATGGTCAACTGGTTGTTCCAGTCGTTTTGGTCCTTCTGTCATAATGGTCGCTTAGGCTTTTATATATATATAGATGCCACCCCAATAAATGCAATTAAAAATAAAAGGATTTCACTAAAGAAAGTCATCATTTCTTATAGCCCTGATTCTCCTCCCACCAAAATTACAAATTTTTAATACCACAGAGATACTTTTTTTTAAATCCAGAATAACTCAGAACATTTATCTTAGCTTATCCCTAATGTGTTGTATTTTTTTTTTTTTTCACATAAGAAACAAAGTTCAAATCTACTTGGGTCAATATGAAAACAATCAAATCATCTGGACCTTAGTGGTCTAGAAAGCACGTGCTTCAGTTCTAGTTCACAAATATGAGTTAAATTTCTGGGGGTGTTTCATGGTACTCAATAAATACTTTAAGGACCATTTGTGTCCACAGGCAGTATGGCAAAGGCCAATACATCATAAAATGAAAAATAAAGAGAACTCTCCAAGCTCTTATTTTAGGTGATTCTATTTAAATTTGAGTAAGAAAAAATAATAATTTTTAAAATTTTTCAAACAAAATCCTAGGATACAAAACATTTGCCAATGCTTATCTAAATAATTTTATCTTGCTATAGAGTGAATTTCATGTCTACAATATATAGACCTGACAAAACTATAGAGTTGGAAAATAGAACAGTGATGCCAGGTTTTGGTATTGGAATGAGGAGTTGGCTATAAAAGATCAACATAAGGCAATTTTGGGGAGATGGACCTGTTTTGCATCATGACTACTAGGGAGGATACACAACACTAAGCATTTATCAAAACAGAGATTCATACCCTACAATTGGTAAATTTTACTGCATATAAGTAAGAAAAAACTAGAAATAATGATAAGAGGTTTATTAATAGAAAATATTACTAGTATGTTCTTTGTTAGTATCAGATACTACAACAAGTGTGTCAATTAGTCATTCTATTTTTTTGTGTTTTGTCCATATCTTACCCACAACTTTAGACTACAACCAACACCTTCATTTCCAGTAAAGAAGAAAGGCAGAAATATGAGTGAGAGTCAGGGGGAAAAAAAAGAGAGAGAGAGAAACCCTCTCTGATAATTCTACTTTAATCCATTCATTCAAAAATTATCTAACTTTTAGTATTAAAAATATAACATGTGAAAATACCAGTATGCATAAAAAAGCTAATTTAAAATACCAGCAAGTACAATAGGATGTGAAGGTTCCGATCAGTGCCATTCAAAAGTGGCCATAAAATATATATTTTTAAAAAATTTCCTGTGCCTTTAAAATTGATATAAAATTATTATTAAATAATTTTTACTCCAAACAAATACCAGGCAAAATACATAGTAAAATAATATGCAATAATTATTCTCATCAATTTATACCACTTGAGAGTTCCAACTTGCTAGAAATAAATTTTAGAAATACCCTGGCATTGTACCTAGATTTAGATTGAAAACATCAATTAAATAACAACAAAAATTTTGCAGGAGAAAAAGAAAAAAAAATGAAACTTCTGTATAACTAGCTTTTCTTTAATCAATAAATTTAAAAGGGCACAAAAACTCAATTTCTTCTTTTAACCGTTTATGTTGTTTATTTTGTCTAAGTGTAATTCTTATATACAATATATAGGTAGGTTTTATTTTTCAGCCCAATCTGACAGTCTATGACTTTTGATAGAGATTTCAAACCATGTGCATTTAACTATTAATCAATTTCCTTCAAGCAATAAAACATTTTATTTTGTACTGTCTTTTTGCTCCTTTTCCCTCATATACCTATTTTTATAACTTACTAGAGGCCCGCTGCATGAAATTCGTGCATGAGGGAGGAGGGGTGTTCCTGAGCCCAGCCTGAACCCTCTCCAATCTGGGACACCTTAAGGGATGTCTGACTGCCAATTTAGGCCTGATCGCGATAGGATTGAGCCTAAACGAGCGGTCGGATATCCCTCTCACAATCCAGGACTGCTGGCTCCCAACTGCTTGCCTGCCTGCCTTCCTGATTGCCCCTAACCGCTTCTGCCTGCCAGCCTGATCACCCCCTAACCACTCCCCTGCCAGCCTGATCAATGCCTAACTGCTCCCCAGCCGGCCCGATTGCCCCTAACTGCCCTCCTCTGCTGGCTCAGTCACCCCTAGCTTCCCTCCCTGCTGGCCTGATTGCCCACAACTGCCCTCCTCTTCAGACCTGATCTCCCCAAACTGCCCTCCCCTGCTGGCCTGGTCCCCCCAACTGCCCTCCCCTGCAGGCCTAGTACCCCCCAAATGCCCTCCCTTGCTTGCCTGGTCTCCTCCAACTGTCCTCCTCTGTCAGCCTGGTCACCTCCAACAGCCCTCCTCTGCTGGCCTGGTCACCCCTAACTGCCCACAACTGCCCTCCCCTGCAGGCCATCTTGTGGCGACCATCTTGTGTCCACATGGGGGCAGCCATCTTGTGTCTTAGAGTGATGGTCAATTTGCATATCACTCTTTTATTAGATAGGATTTTGAACAACAGTCCCTTGCTAATGACACACAGATTCAAAAAAAAAAAAAGGATTCTGCACCACTTTACATTTAAGCCTTAGATATTTTGAAACTTTAAATAATAAGAAGACTCATTAAACAACCTGGAACTTGACCCCTTGATTTGTCCAAAAACAAAAACATTCTCATTGCAGTGTTCTAGGACAGTGGTCAGCAAATTCATTAGTCAACAGAGCGGCAAACCGCAGCTCATGAGCCGCAGTTTGCCGACCACTGTTCTAGGACATTGCTGATTCTATTTATTAAACAAGATGTAACAGCCAATGTTAAATTATTATAACCTGAGGAAGGTTGAGCTCATTTGTAGCTTTGAGCAGAGAGAAAAGATGTAGCTCTGTCACATTATAATGTCATCTACTTAAATATCTCTGAAGTTTCACATACACTGTTGAAGCAAATTTTCAAGGAAGTTGACAACACCACCCTTTTCTTTCAGTGGGAAATAACTTGATAATACTGATTTCCCTCCATCTAGTCATGTCCTCCTTAGTGCATGATGTGTTGCTGTTGCCTTCACAAAAGCCTCCCTGTTTTAAGAGCTCCTTTTTGAAATGTCAAAGATGGTGAACTTCTTCAAAATTTTAATTTTGTATTTGACTTACAGACAAAAAAGATTGTTCAACATAAATTCATGGCTAAGAACTAAAGTTCAATGTTCTTTAACTTTAAGTCTTTATTTTTTATTTATTTATTTTTCTTTATTGATTTTTAGAGAAAGTGGAAGGGAGAAAGACAGAGAGAATCATCAATGTGAGACAGCTACCTCTTGCACACTCTTACCAGGGATGGAGCCCGCCGAAAGGGAATCAAACTGGCAATCTTTTATTTTTTAATATAGTTTTATTGATTTCAGAGGGGAAGGGAGAGGGAGGTAGAGATGGAAACACCAATGATGAGAGAGAATCATTGATTGGCTGCCTCCTGCACACCCACTACTGGGGATCAAGCCTGCAACCCAGGCATGTGCCCTTGACTGGAATCAAACCTGTGACCCTTCAGTCCGCAGGTTGACACTCTATCCACTTAGCCATACTGGCTAGGGCTTAAACTGGCAACCTTTTGGTGCATGGGAGGATGCCCAACCAGTTGAGCTACACCAGCCAGGGCAACAAAAGTCTTTCTTTCTTATTTTATTTTTATGAATTTTTAAAAAGGAAGAAAGAAGGATAGAGAGATAGAAACATCAATGGGAGAGAAACACCAATAGGCTGCCTTCTACATGTCCTCCACCAAGGACTGGCCTATATATAACCAGGCACGTACCCTGACAGGAAATCTACCTGGTGACTTCTTGGTTCATGGGTCCATGTTCCACCATTGAGCCACACAGGCCGGACAACACAAGTTTTTCTTAATCTAGTGAAGTTAGTAATGTAAAATTTTGGGAGCTATTTGTTTTCCTATGTATGTAAGATTTTGCATTAGTACTTGCTATGACCAAAATGGAAAGTTACTATGTATATGATTTCAAAGATATTACATAAGAGATTGGTCAATAATTTTTGAATGTCACTTTTAACCATCTTAGGTGTGTCAACCTTTCCTTTGGCCTCTTAGGAATGTGAGTTCTTTAATCTCATATAAGAATTAATTTGTAGTGATGCTACAAGCAAAGTATTGCAAATCCTGATTTATTTACCCTAAAATGGCCAAATAGTCAGTAGGGGAAACAATAGACCTATAGTAACCCAGAAGTTCTTAAATACACAAACTGGAATTTGCATTCTTACACAATTTTTTAAAATTATTTTCTCTTTTGATTTAGACAAGTCACATCAGTAAATTCGTATTTCATCATGTCTTTATCTTCACTTGTTAATTCCTTAAAGTGGTATGTCTTCCAGACCAGCAACCCTCTCCATGTTATCTCCCTATGCTATAAAAGTCCACATCGAAATAATATTTGTAGTCTGTTATCTTTGTTACCACATGATTAAATAAATGAAGCATGGTTAGCTGTCTTTGTATTCTGTTCAGTCACCTATATAGTCCCTACTAACAATACCCTCAAGCTACTTAATTTCCTTCTTTAAAGCATATTGTATGTCTTTGAATTTTGGTTAATATTAAAAGGTTATTAAAATCAAATATCAATAAATAATATGCTTTGAAACATGTTTTTATTTTATCTAAAAGATATCAATTAATGTTTAACTGAACTACTCAATTTTATTCACTATCTTAGACTTTTTATTATTTTATTTGGTACAAAAATAAGTCTACCTTTTTGGACATATTTTATAAACACTTACATGCTAATCCTATCTAATAAAAGAGTAATATGCAAATTAACCATCACTCCACTACATCCACAAGCCACGCCCACAAGCCAATCAGGAGCAAATAAACCCAACCAAGATGGCTATGGCCACAGAGAGCAGGAGGGAGGCTTGGGTTTCCCCAGCAATGGAGGTCGCCAAGCTTTCTGCCTGCCCTTGCCAGCCCAGGCCTCCACTCCAGGCTACAAAGTTTCAATGATAGAAGATACATAAATCCAAACAGAAATGGCGGCAGCCACAGAGCTGGAAAGAGCAGGAGGCTAGGGTTGCCCCTGGCAATGGAGGAAGCCAAGCTTTCTGCACACCCTGGCCAGCCCAGGCCTCGGCTTAAGGCTACAAAGTTCCAATTATAGAAGATACATAAATCCCAACAGAAATGGCTGCTGCCATGGAGCGAACAGAAGGCTTGGCTCCTCTCCAGGCTACAAAGTTTCAAATGTAGAAGATAAATAAATCCCAGATCCCAGGGCCTCCACTTGGGTCGCTGGGGGGTGTGGCCAGCCTGCAAACCACCACAGGCCCCTCACTCAGGGCGCCCCACGCTCCAAGGGAACTCCCACCCTGATCTGGGACACCCTTCAGGGCAAAACAGCTGGCCCCCACCCATGCACCAGGCCTCTATCCTATTTAATAAAAGAGTAATATGCAGATTGACCATCACTCCAACACACAAGATGGCTGCCCCCATGTGGTCAAAGATCCTCCCCCCATGTGGACACAAGATGGCCACCACAAGATGGCCAGCAGGGGAGGGCAGTTGGGGGCGATTAAGCCTGCAGGGGAGGGCAGTTAGGATTGACCAAGCTGTCAGAGGAGGGAAGTTGGGGGCGACCAGGTCTGCAGGGAAAGGCAGTTGGGAGGGACCCAGGCCTGCAGGGGAGAGCAGTTAGGGGTGACCAGGCTGGCAGGGTAGGTCAGTTAGGGGTAAACAGGCTGGCAGAGGAGCAGTTAGGCATCAATCAGGCTGGCAGGGGAGTGGTTAGGGGGTGATCAGGCTGGCAGGCAGAAGCGGTTAGGGCAGGGGTGGGCAAACTTTTTGACTCGAAGGCCACAATGGGTTCTTAAACTGGACCAGAGGGAGGGCCGGAACAAAAGCATGGATGGAGTGTTTGTGTGAACTAATATAAATTCAAAGTAAAGGAGTGGAGGGGAGAGCAAGAGAACCCTCCGCTCTCTCGGCTCCACGGTCTGGATAGAACAGCTGAACGGGCCAGATCTGGCCCGCGGGCCATAGAGTTTGCCCACGGCTGGGTTAGGGGCAATCAGGAAGGCAGGCAGGCGAGCAGTCCTGGATTGGAGAGGGTGCAGGCTGGGCTGAGGGACACACAACCCACCCCCCGCCGTGCACGAATTTCATGCACCAGGCCTCTAGTATATTATACTGTTCATGCTCCTCATTACTTTACTGACTCAAATTTCCAAATACTTTTTTTTGTCATTTAGTTTTGAACAGAATTAAAGTTTTAGGTTTTGACTTATTTTCACAGTTCGAATTTCATTTTATTCAAGAAAATGCAATTATATTTTGCTTGAAATATGAGACAGAAAAATTTAATCTTTTGAAAAGATCATTTTTTATACACAAACTTTATAAAGAAAAATATTTTTTTACTTTTATGAAAGCTTTCTATCAAAACTTCAATTCTGCATTCACCATGATAGATATAACTATAAAATATATTGTTTTAATTCAACCAATTATTTTATTATCCTTAGATAAAATTCATCTACTGTTGTGGTATATACTTTTAAAAATAATTTCACTTGCATTGTTTTATTTGATATTGAAATAAACCTCTAATGGAGTGTACCAACACCACACTGGCCAAGTCTTCCAGCTGCCTCCCCCAATATCTCAATTTTACAATTCATGACACAGAATCGATGAGATAAAAGCTTGTTATGCAGCTACTAAAAGAGAAGTTAAGACTAATATTTATGCTTCCAGGGTGGAATGTTCCTTTCTCCACATGTCTATTTTATTGTGTGAAACAAGAGAAGAAATTAGGTTTATTATTCATTAATTGTCCCATCATATTAAATGTCTCACCAGAGTGAATAATTTAATAACTTGATATTTATTTTAAAACTACCAATATTGCAAGCAGAGGAACTAGGTGAGTCATTGGATATATTTTACAATTTTATACAAATATATGCCATGAAATAAAAACTATTTTCCTTTTCCTATCTCTGAAGATAAAAACTAATTTGCATATAAGTTATCAAAATTAAGTCAAAATCTTTATTTACCCAGCCTACATATGTAAATCAGTTGAGATATGGTTCAGCCAGAAATATGTCATCATCTTGAAATTGTATCTGATTTAAGCAGGTCATTGATTTTTAAATAGCACAACACAATTGAATATTCACCCCAGAAATTATTCTAAAAAGGTTTTTAAATTTCTGTAATAAAGCTGTAATCATATTTTGGTTTTCATGATGTTTAATAATATTTTGCATCAATATGTAGCTCATTCACAGAAGTAATTTTAATTGTTAGAGAATTGGTTGTTTGTTCTATTGGTTTGCTTAGTTTTCTAGATGGAGTGGACAATCAGAAGACCTTTATTTTGTTTTTGTTACTTACTCTCAGAAAGGCCAACCAGAGGTCAGCCTTTCTGTAAAGGGCCAGTAGTTAGCATTTTTGGCTTTGAGGGTGAAAAGGAAAATCAAAGATATCATGAAAGTACTTACATACTCATTTAAATATAACCATTTACAAATGTAAACATCATTGTTACCCTGCAGGTACATTGAGCTGGATTTGGCCAGTCAGTTTCATGACCACTGCTTTAGGTAATTGATTAACTCTCTTTGAGCCTTAGTTTATAATCTTACCTAATAATAGACAAACATGTAAATTGACCATAACTCTGCTATGCCACCAGACAATCAGGAGTGATATGCAAATTAACCCAACAAAGGTGGCGGTTAACTTGCATACACAGGCGCCCAGTGATGGGGGCAAGACACTTGCGTTGTCGCCATGGTGACGATGCAGGCATTCTGCCCCACCCCCAGTCTCTCAGGGCCTCTGAGCAGCATGGGAAAGCAGGGCTGGAGCAGAAAGAGGTGGTTCCAGGGCCTGAGAGGAAATGGGCTGGGCTGGAGTGGAAAGGCGGTGCTGGCAGCCAGGGAAAGGAAAGACAATTCTAGCATGAATCTTCATGCATCGGGCTTCTAGTCAGTAAATAAAAGGCTAGTAAAGCCTCTGACAGAAAGATGGGAATTTGAAAGAAGCATGAGATTCAGGTTTGAATCCTTTTTCTGCTGGTTACTTGCAAAACCATCTATATATATAAAAGCCTAAGTGACCAAACGACTGAACAACCAGTCGAGTGGTTGCCGTGACATGCACTGACCACCAGGGGACAGATGCTCAATGCATGAGCCTCCCCCTGGTGGTCAGTGTGCTCCCACAGCCAACCACCTGTGGTCCCTCCCCCTGGCCGGCCAACCTCCCATGGTCCCTCCCTCTGGCCAGCCAGTCCCAATGGCTCCGATTGGACCAGCTGGCCAACCTCCTGTGGCCCCTCCCCCCAGACAGCCAACCTCCTGTATCCCCTCCCCCCGGCCAACCTCCCACAGCCCTAATCAGCCCTGATCTCCGGCCAGGCCGAGGGACCCCACCCGTGCACGAATTCGTGCACTGGGCCTCTAGTTCTCCATAAAAACCTCCAAATTCTCCTTAGTGCTAAATCAAGTGTTTATTTTATAGTCCTCATTTTAGTTCTAGACAGCTTTTGACTCCAATAATAAGCCTTTCATACTTGAAAAGCACTCTCTTCTTGGTGTCTAGGGCATCATTTTTATATCAGGCTGCCATTACAGGACTTTCTCAAACAGCAAAACTCAGAGACAGGAACTCATACTACATTACACATGCTAAGGTCTTCCATGAAATCTCTAGTCCTGTGCTGATAGTAATGAGGAGAGAGTCTGAACTTAACGTTCAGAAGAAAATCATTTCATGTCTAATCTCCATTTCATTTGGGTCTGGGTACAGGAAAAGCAGCCCATCATTCTCCAAAGCAACCTCTACTCCTACAAAATCCTTTCAAAAAAATCTCCTCTGATATATAAACATTTAGTCTTCTCTAAAACAGTCTGCATGTGGGGTTATGATGATTTAGGATCCATCTTGTTATATTTTAGCAATTTCCATGGGGATCCATGACCTTCAAGACTTTGTGTCTACTTTTGAAAGGGAGAGGAGCCCAGCTGGCTTGGCTCAGTGGTTGAGCATTGAACCTATGAACCAAGAGGTCACCGGTTCAATTCCCAGTCAGGGCACATGCCTGGGTTGTGGGCATGATCCCCTGTGGGGGTTGTGCAAGAGGCAGCCAATCAATGATTCTCTCTTCATTGATAGTTCTATCTCTCTCTCTCCCTTCCTTTCTGAAATCAATAAAAATATATTTTTAAAAAATAAAAACAAATAAATAAAAGGGAGAGGATAAGCTCATCCTCACTTGACATAGGATAGTTACATGTCATTAGCAGGAGCTTAGTGCCATAATAACAGTTACATTGAAGTTCAGATGTATGTAGAAGGATGTTTATGGATGTTCAGAAGGCAGACATTTGACCATACTGGCCCTTCACCTATCATTTACCAGCTCTAAATTCACCCGTATGGACAGCACTTTGTTAGGCTGCAGCTGGGACTCTGCCAACTACATTTCTCTTTGGGCTGCCAGTTTTTGGTCAGGTTCTGACAGTGGAAGGCACCAGAGGGAAATGGGAAGGCAGTTGTGACACTTGACTGCGCCCTTCCCTTCTCTCAGAGCCAGCCTCACTTCATATCCTCTGACGTGTTAGCAGCAGCAGTTGGCAGCGCCCTTCCTCAAAGGTCTGACTGAGTTCCAGCTTCACTATATTTTTCACCCAAGATTCAAAATTCTGAGTAATCCTATCTGTTCCCTGGGGTAAAAACTGCTTCTTGCTATTATTACTCCACTGTTCCTTTTTCACTCTCTCAACCTTCCATACCTACAGTTCTATCTATCAAAGTTCTTTGTTGAAATGTACAGTGAGAGTTTTATTTTCCTGTCAGAACACTGGCTTATATAAAGAACACACTAAATTTTAGTTTCATTTAGATAGTAAAGAGATGATTAATGGAAATATCAAGACAGCAATGGATCACCTGAAAGTAGAACAGGAGGCGTAAGTAATAATCATAATTTGAAACCTAAGAGCTACACTGTTGTGTGTCTACAGATGGCCAGCATTGTGCCAAGAGCTCTATGTTTAACTCCTCACAAAAGCACTGCATGGTAGGATCTCTACTTCGCTGGTGAGGAAATTGAGGATCAGAGAACTAAACAACTTGCACAAAATCGCAAAGCAAGTACATGGCAGGGTTGGTATGGAAGCCCATTTCTATTTGATTTGAACTTATGCCAATTTACCTCCCAAGAAAGACATCATTAGAAAAACAGAGAGAAGGGCTGTAAGTGTGCCTACTAAATGATGCCACATACAGAAATACTGATCAAAGGTTTGCTTCGTTGACCATACAAATATAATGCACACACAGATCAACACAGAGTTCATAAAAAGAAAGATAGGTACCAGTTAGAGACTGTGAGAATAGAAGTATGAAAATTCAAGGAACATACTTGAGATCAGAAGGGCATGTCTTATTTAGGAACACTTATTCAAGTCTATTTGAAAAAGTGACTTTGATTTTAACACCTCAGGCAAATTCACTTCAAGTCATATATTCATGTTCAGCTACAAAAAAAAAAAAAAAAAGTAATGTGGAAAGACTTAATCTAATTTTAAGGAATTTCTCTAAATACTGCAGGGCCAGACTCTGCAGTTGCTCAAAAGAGCTCAATTAAGGGAAAAATGTAATTCCAAATCTGGGACCAGGGACTTGGAACCAGGGGCAGGATTTGGGAATTAGTTATGGTGGCAACTGTAAGAGAGGCAATTGAGAACAATATGGCTGTAGAAAAGCCATTGTAGGCAGCATTTGTGACATTTAAGCACTGGTTATTTTGATGGCTGGTGAGGATCACAAAACATAATATAAAGTGAGTTATTCCCAAGTCTTGATAAGATCTTTTCCACTGTCACATACCCCATATTCTGGCCACATTTGACCCCCTCTCTTAAGGATTTAATGCATCGTGGGCTCACCTTTACATGCTTTTTGAATAAAATGCTGTAACCAAATCCATCTGACTACTAGTACATTTACTCATCTTCAATGCCAAAACAAAATGTTTCTGTTTGGTGAAATGTTTTAGAAACTATCAGAAAAAGTTTGTGTTCTCCTAACAGTTTATCAAAATCCCTTTTATTCTACTTTCCATTTTGGATGTACTTAATCATTCCCATGCCTTCTCCAAACACTCAACGTATGGATAGGAAATTCATCTTTTTCATTTTCTAAACCTAAAATGGGGTCTTGCAAAAGATAGTTGCAATATAATATTTGTTGAACAAATTAGTAGAAAGAGTTAATAAATTAAGTACACAAGTGTAAGTTGGTTATCTGATTACAAAGAACAAACTATTCTACTGCCAATCCTATATAATAAAGAGGTAATATGCAAATTGACCATCACTCCAACACACAAGAAGGCTGCCCTCATGTGGTCAAAGATGGCCACCCCCATGTGGATACAAGATGGCCACCACAAGATGGCCACCACAAGATGGCCAGCATGGAAGGGCAGCAGGCCTACAGGGGAGGGCAGGCCTTGTCCCTCCCAACTGCCCCCCCATGCAGGCCTGGTCACCTCCAACTGCCCTTCCCCCTCCCCGTGCACAAATTTCGTGCACCGGGCCTCTAGTTAAATATAAAGTCAAATACACAGGGAAAGACCCAGAAACAATTACTCTGACACAATTTAAAATTTTTTTAAATATAATCAATTAAAGCAGTGCTATATGTTAATGATTTCTAGCAAATTAAGCAACTTGGGCATTCAACCAAGCTGTTTAAGTACCTGTGTCCTTAAGTGTTACCAATTATCTGTCTCTTTTATTTGAAAAAATATGGCTGTAAGTTAATAAAGCATCACTCCTTCTAGACAAGGAAAATGATTAGTTAATTAGTGAAGAAGATAAAACTGCTTCCTTTTGAATGAGCAAAGTGGCATATAGCAGCACCTAGAGCATAGGTTGAGAAATAAGTAATTTTGGGTAAAAAGGTTCTTGAATTAGAGATTTCTACAAATTAACACCAACAAATGCAGGCTAACCCATACTTTGACAGGGGATGGACAGAACAAGAAACTGAAAAGTACTCAACTATATGTAGTTTGTTTTGTGTGTGTTTTTGTTAATCCTCACCAGAGGATATTTTCCCATCGATTTTTAGGAAAAGTGGAAGAGAGAGAGAAAGACAGAGAGAAATATCGATGTGAGAGAAACACATCAGTTGGTTGTCTCCTGCACAAAAGCCCTGAGCAGGGTCTGGGCCGGGGAGGATCCTGCAACCCAGGTATGTGCCCTTGACCAGAATCAAACCTGGGACCCTTTGGTCTGCAGGCTGACGCTCTACCCACTGAACAAAACTGGCTAGGACTATGTAGTTTATTTGTATGAATTTACTACAACTGAATATTCTTTTCCCCAAGTTTTCAATAATAATGTACTTAGTGACTAACAGGAATACTTGCATTCTGATTACTCCAGGTAACTAATGAATATGAATCATGAGATTTTTTTACCCTGATTCTTGTTCAATTAATTCTTCTTCAATTTTGAATACTATGAACATCTTCATATATCTGGCAATATTTCTCTCTTTGTTCAAAGCTCAAAATATGCTGTTGACCAAAAAGAAAGAAAGAAGGCTGGATAGGTAACATTTTTGTTGGAAATCGTAAGAAAGACAACTTTTATGCTACCAAAACTTTCTTCTTTATCATACTAATATATCTTAAATTTTTTGGTTTCTGATTAGCAGCTGAGAAATTTGGAATATTAAGTGTGTTTCTTTCTTGATAAGGACATATGAGTGAAGAAGTAAATATTATTTGTAAAAACTGTTATTTCCTGATGCTAGACTAGAACTATCAGGTTCTAAGACACAATTAAACACTCCCCCTTACATTTGACCAATGATTTGTCCATTTATCAAGCTTTCATTGATAACCTAAAAAGCTTAATTGCCAGTCCCTGCCAGAAAGGAACAGAACGGTAGTGCAAAAATAGACATAAAGTAGCAGAAAGCAGCAAATATGAGCTGAGGACCATGACATTGTAGAATTCTTTCATCTCTCCAAGGATGTTTCATCATCAGAAAATGAGAATATTGACATCAGTGGTACAGGTGTGTTGTAAACATTTGGTTTGGCAGAGATTGCAGCTATTTTCTCCTGGGCATCCTGCCTTTCCCAGACCATGTGGAGTAATTGTAACCACATGCCTATGTTCTGGCCAATAATCTCAATCAAGAAAATATTCTCCCAAGGAGTGCAGTCATCTTTTCCTTCTAACTTCCTGCTGGCTTGAATGTAATCATGTTAGGTATAGCTCACTCAGCAACCTTGGACTATGATGTGGCGCTTGAAGGTTACTAAAGCACCAGAATGGAAGGAATCTAGTATGTAATCATAATGGCCTACAGTCTACTTCTAGACTCCTTATATGTGCAAGAAATATAAATTTCTATCTTTATTTTGCATGATCTTACTTGTTTCCTTGTCTCTATGTATTCAGCATCATCTAGTACAAATTACAATTCCTATACTATAATCTCAGGATGATTTTAAAAGAATAGAAATTGAAGGCAAAGAGAGAATATAAAAAACCTCTTACACTTGCTAGGACAAAATATCCTAAATTCACAAGTAAGAGAGTGGCAAATGAGATTGGAGACTAATTTAAAAATATTTAGAATAGACAGGCAAGGCCTTTAAAGAGGCTAAAATGATATGGAGTAATGAAAGAACAGAGATTTTGAACCAGAATGGTAAGCAGTATATGATATTATTCATCAGAATAGGGATTTAAGAGAAATGAAGCTGTTGCAAAATAAAATAATAAGTCTGACTTTAGACATGTTGAGTTTGGGGTGCTGGTACAGGACTCTGGTGAAAATGTAAAGCGAATTTCACAATCTTATACTTCCTTATTTGTAAACTTAAGTTGTAGTCAACTTATCAAAATTATTCAATAATTCATTCACAAATTTTTCTTAAGCAACTGCTTTATACTTGCCACTATTTCAGGCTCTTGTGATACAGCAGTTCTCTTGTTCTCAATAAGACTTGTTCTAATAAAATGAAGAAGATAACTTCATTGTAAAGGGATCTTCCCTGTTATGGTAGCACAGTATTCACATTGATACCTTAGCATTACCTACTATCCTAGCCAAAGGTTACTTTTTAAGGTAATTTCATGTTGTTTTTTGTGTTATACCATGAAGCAGCTAGTTACTTAAGCTTGAATTTTTAAAACAAAAGAGTGATAGAAATAAGGGTGCAGGACAGAAATGAAAGGAAAACAGCCTTACACATTCCACTGATTTTAAGCAATAATTTCCTGAGTAAAATCTGGAGCAGCGCTTTGAAATTGTAGACATTAATAAAGCCCGTTTCTTCCCCTTGCTAGCAATTTGGAGAGTGTACCTGTATTATTGCAAGCATAAATTCGGCTGCAAGACCATGTAAACAGCTCTATTAATATTTATTACCTTCTTTCTTTGTTTCATGCAGTTTCAGTCAAGGTCCTTATTTTGGTCATGGGGGAAAATACTTAAAAGCACGTAATTTTGAGATTGCTGAAAAGTAAATGATTATTCTCAGTAAAATACACATATTTATATTGGTTTTATTGGTTTATATTGGTTTTATTAATCACCTCCAGCAATCTTCGCATTCTTTAACTATTTTAGCAACACAGAACTCTTCAAACAGAAAATCAGTAATACTTCTTTCCTGCAATTGTATAACAGAAATATAAAACTATAGTTTAGGATGAGCTTCTGACTAGATAAATGGTTTTGAACCAAGTCATAAACTTCAGATGACTGAGCAGCTCAGTCCACTAAAATATTGATGTCTTGCTTTAAACATTCCATAAAAATACCAACTTTGGTTCCTTGAACTTTTCTAATATTTTAAAGATTTCCATGCCAGGTGCTTTGGGAGGCTTTCAGTAAACTTTTTTTTAAGTATCCCAGTTGCTTATTTCACACACCACGGATTGCAAAGTGACTCTAATTGGTATAACCCTGGCTGTGCACTACAAAGTTGCTTGTTGTGGATTTAAATAATTAGGGGTGGAAGTGTTGGATTAAACATTGAGATCATTGGATCATATTCACTGATTCAGATTGGCCACTAATCTCACCTTTTTTGAAGGGCATAAATGAGCTTGAAGAGAAATATTAATTATAGTTGCAATACCTACATTTTATAGAACAATCTTTGGCTTTTCAAAATGTTTCATCATTTTCAACCTTATAACATTCTGTGAAGTAACATTTAAAAATGGGCAATAGTCATGAATATAATTGAGAGCTTTATCTTTAAAAATATTTAAAAATTTTATTCATATTATGTTCATATTACTTATGAAAATAAGTATGTTGGACTTGTTGTTTTGTGTTTAAAATATGCCTTTTTGGATATATTATTTATGTTAAAATATTCAGTTATGCCTTCCTGATTTGTCTAGTCTGCAGTTAGTGGCTATAAAACAAATATATAAAATATGCATAGGTAATATTAATTATTTTAAAAACTTCAAAAAACAGCATTACAAGTTACAAATTATTAATTATGCATTTATTTATTTAAGATTGATTTGTGTTTTAATAATTTAATGAACTTGAAAGGGCATGATTGTGGTAGAATAGAATCTGTGTTTAATGAAGTCTGTAAACAGATGAGCAGCCTGAGTCAGGCCCAGGTCATAATGGCTATTAACACATAGGACCCAAGATAAAGGGCTAGGTACTTTGGTTCAGATCCCAGCTTTGCCATTTAGTAGCTGAATGACCTTGAGAAATCTTTTAATAGTTACTAGTATCAGTTTCCTTCTTTGAAAATATACTCCTGCCTGCCTCACAGGAAAAATATGGGTCTTAGATATGATCATTTATATCAAAGCACTTTACATATCAAGCCCATGAAAAAAATGCAAGTTATTAATACTAATGCCCTGTTGTTACTACATTTTTGTGGATTACTGGAGAATAATCATATGCCATATGTTCCAGATAGGACAGTCGATCTCATCTATTCTCATTGCCTGTGAACTGAATTTCATCATTTGGGATATCTGATCCTATTTATCTTCTGTTCACATATTTTTGGTCTGTCTTTATAGTTTTTGTCAGGGAGATGATAAGTTGGATGATAAGTTGACTTTGAAGGATCTAAATAGTGGTTCTACCACAAAACTTTAGTTCTGAGAATTTGGATGGTGCTTCCTGAACCATTCCCTGAAATATATTATCTAGTATAATATTGAGGAAATAACAAATATACTAAAAAACTGAGATGGGATTTACAACCCAGCTGTGACTCACCATCTCCATTTGTCTTTCTCAACCCTACTCTTCTTATTACTGATAGAAGGGCCTCTTCTATTGCCATCATTCTTTGATATGATGTGACTGAGTTAATCCTGAAGGAAAAGTCAAGATATCCATAAATTCTAAAGACATACCATTCATTATCTGCGTCACTACTTCCGTTAAAAAGAAAAATACTTCCATGAGAACTGACCAACCATGTTAAATGACATTTGGTTAATGTTATATTTATTAGGAATGTGGCTTTGCCCAATTTTATCTTTCCTCATTTTTGTGGTTGAGAAAATACCAGAATTTGAGGTCCCACTCAAATTTTAAGGTTTTAGATTTTTCAAGATATTGCTGTTTAGCTTGCTTTGATGGATGGGTTCATCAGTTGTGTAAACATGGATATAAAAAATAATGCAATCATATTTTCAATTATATTTTATTGTTCCTTAATAGTGTAGCTCTTTTTTTTTTGCTAATCAGCTGACTTTATTTTTTTTAATTTCTTTATTGATTAAGATATTCCCCTAAGTGTAGCTCTTTTAATGTGTCATTGTTTTCCTGCCTCAATTTTTCCCCACTCAACTCTTTTCCTTAATCAAGAGTGTTTTAAAATTTATTCTAGTGCCTCTATTATCATTTTCCTTAGGCCTTTTATTCAAGATGGCAAACACCATTTAAAATTTAATAAAAATGCATAGTATATAAAACATTTTTCCTTATTAGCACTAAAATAATTTTGAAATACTGATGGACTCTGAAAGGATGATTTGTAAATTGTAAAAGACATTTATAGGTAAACATATGGTCATATTCTTTATCTAAGCATATTATGTTTGACTAGAGGCCCAGTGCACGAAATTCGTGCATGGGGTGGGGGTGTCCCTCAGCCCAACCTGCACGCTCTCCAATCTGGCACCCCTCAAGGGATGTCCCACTGCCCGTTTAGGCCCAATCCCAGTGGGATCGGGCCTAAACGGGCAGTCAAACATCCCTCTCACAATCCAGGACTGCTGGCTCCCAACTGCTCGCCTGCCTGCTTTCCTGATTGCCCCTAACCGCTTCTGCCTGCCAGCCTGATCACCCCTAACCACTCCCCTGCCAGCCTAATTGATGCCTAACTGCTCCCCTGCCAGCCTGTTTGCCCCTAAGTGCCCTCCCCTGCAGGCCTGATCCCCCCCAACTGCTCTCCCCTGCAGGCCTTGGTCCCTCCCAACTTCCCTCCCCTGCTGGCCATCTTGTGGTGGCCATCTTGTGTCCACATGGGGACAGCCATCTTGTGTGTTGGAGTGATGGTCAATTTACATATTACTCTTTTATTAGATAGGGTACATACACATTTCAAGAGAAATCAAAGCTATTCATTTAAACTTTTCATAATAGCCACTGAACACTTAGTTGTTATGCAGGACTGACTCATAGGGCTAAACAGGACATGGAAAAATTGCAAAATATGACATTTGTTATTTAGAATTGTATAATATAAATGGAAAGGATATACAAACAGACACACTCACTCATGTTGACTACAGGAAATATTACTTTTTGTTCACTACTTCCTTATACAGTGCCTGACACTAGTAAATATTCAGTAAGAATTTTGAATGAGTAAATAAACAAATGGCACAGCCAAAAGAGTGAAGTTAATGAGACATAAATAGTATTTGCCTCGGTACAGATGGCAAAATGCATTTTAAGTGAAGATTATTTCAGAATATTTAAAGATGGTGGTTTCTATCTGTTTATATCAGCCAATGAAATCCTTACTACACAGACCCTTACCTCAACAAATTTCTAAAAATCCTTTTTGCTGACTTTTTTTGCTTCTACTTCCCATCTCCTGAACTTTCTACTTCTTTAGAATCCACAGACAAACCCTTTATATTTTTATCAGTTTCTCTAGATCTTCCCTTCACATTCATGCTCTAATCAAAACTTGCCCTCCCTTGGGGGAATTGCTTATCCAGAGCCCTCTCAAGTGTTTGCCAATTTGCTACCCTCATCATTCATACCATTTAGAGATGAGATAAAAATCATCCTGGCTCCTCACTGCTACTTGTAGATCTTCTTCTAGAATAAACAAACAAAAATATTTTAATTTAATGTGTTTGCATACTACAACTACAACCTCTCCTTGTTGCATACCCTGGGTCACATTTATGAAAGTTTTTAGCTCTAGAATCACAAAAGGTTCCTTTTATGGAGTTCTTATAATTTACAGTGATTCTAATATTTGTTTAGATTATATTTCAGTATGTTGGTTTCTCAGCTGACTGATATTTTCTCTTTTAATAAATTTTCTCCATTTAGCTGCTCACTCAAATTATCACCCCTTATCATTTGTCATTAAGAGCAAAGTTAATGCTTTCATGTTCTCAATGTCCATCATCACAGTTTCTCCTCTGTCACTGTCTAATTCTTCTCAATATCTTTTCTGACTGATCCTCATCTTCTTGACCCCTAGATGCCAGAATACCCAGAGCTTGGTCCTCATGTATATATCACCTTGTCTCTCTATGCTTACTCTCCTGTGATTTCATCTAATCTCACAGTTGTAGCATTATATCCAAGAGTCTTGATACATTTACATGAAAGTCTAAGCAATATATCACTGTCCACAAGTAAGTCCAGAACAAGACTGTTGACTTTTTTATCCAGACCTCCTTCTTCTCCAGTGTTGTTTTTTTATCCCAATAAATGTCATCTTTCCAGTTGCTCAAACAAAAAACAGTGCAGTTATTCTTGATTATTCTCTTTCTTTTAAATTCCACATTCAAACTATTAAAACCCATATTTAAACTATATTGTTTATATTCCAAAAACAGTGCCTAAGATAACATAGTTTTCCAGTATTATTCAAATAGTGCCCAAGTGGTGTCTCTGCTCCCACCCTGATCCTTTCAAAATTTAAGCTGATTGTGTTATTTCTCTGCTTTAAAATATTCAAATGTTTCTTATTCCAGAATAAGATGCAACATTTTTACGAAGGTCTTTAAGGCCCTAACTTTTCTGGTTTCCCTATTATGTATTTCACCTAATTCACTAATGGTCCCATGCCCCCTCCATTCCAGCCAAAGAGGACTCCTTACAGTTTCTCAGCTATGCCAGGTCCTTTTGTACTTCAGGGTCTTTGAAATTGGTACTTTTTTGGCCTGGAATACTACTTCCCCAGATATCTACATTTTTCACCTCCACACCTGCTTCAGGTACCTTCTAGAAAACTTCCTAAAGATAGCTCATCTTCTTCTCAATGAGACCTTCGTTACCAGCCATCTGAAATTCTCCTCTCCTAGAAATCCCCTTCCTTGATATTAATTTATTCATAAAATTTATGACCTTTGACATAATGTACATATTACTAAATTTCTGGTCTCCGTCTTCCCAGTTGGCATGTAAGCATTATGGTAGAAGGTATGTTTACTTGTTTTCCTCTGTTGTATCCCCAGTGGCTTGTACAGAATCCTATATAATAAAAGGGTAATATGCAAATTATCCACTCTACCAGGAGTTCGACCGGGAGTTCAACCAGGGGTTGGAGTCGGCCAGCCAACAGCCCCCAGCCCCTCCCCCAAGCTGACCCTGCCCCTGATTGCCCCCACACACACCGATTGGGGGCAGGGCCGGCCAGCCAACCACCTGAGGTCCCTCTCTCCAGCCAGCTGGACCCCACCTGTGCAGGAATTCGTGCACCAGGCTTCTAGTATGGCATATAATTGATGTTCTTTGTTGAATGAATGAGAGAATAGTGAATAAATACTAGGATTATAACAGAGTAGAGAGAGTCTTTATTACCAGCCTAAAGAACTAAGATGTATATCTTACAAAACTACCCACTTCCCTACTTCTCTAGTGCTTTCAACATTTCTCACTCCTAAAATTGTCTCCAGGCTTTTTTTATTTTTCAACTACCACAACACTGCCAGAGTCATTTTATTTCTAAAATAATGTGTCCAAGTTACTCACATTCTCAAAGCCTTTCATTGGTTTTCTATTTCCCAGTAGATTAATTTCAATTCCTTTCCGTACTTCAGGACAGAAATAAGACTATTGAAGACAGCTTACCAGAAAGGCATTTTTAACAAGTTTGCCTCCAGGACTTCACAGAATACTTATTGTATTAGTTAGGAAACTCAATTTTATCTAGTTAACTATATAAAATGCTACCCTATCTATTCTTTAACTCAATTGTTTATCTTTATATGGTAGAAAATTTTGGTTGAGATTGATATTATGGAATGAAAGTTTTATGAAACTCTACATAACTAAATGCATAATTATAAACCATTTGTACTATATAGTGCAAGTCTGACATTAATTGTAAAAAATTGATGCAAACATAGCTCATTGTGGCTTAGGGAAATTATTATTCTTCCTTAATATAAAACATATGTTATAATTCTGTGTTTTGTTAAAGTGATGAAATTGTTATTCTCCCTTAAAAATAGAATATTTTAGAAAAAAAGATTTGTGTGTTGGGAGGACCCTGTTGTGTGCCATCTTGTAGAGAAACAAATACAGTTGAATCCAAGTTTTCCATGCTATACCCCCTACACTGACCCACACCTATCCCACAAACTACTTTTTTAATGTTGTATATGTTTAAAATTTAGAAGAGTTTTCATGAAATGACCTGCATGATATGTTGGCATAATCGATAGAAAAGTCTGTCTGAATCATAGCATCATTATTTACAACTAGAGGCCCAGGTACAAAATTCATACTGGGGGAGGGGAGGTCCCTCAGCCCAGCCTGCACCCTTTCCAATCTGGGACCCCTGGGGGGATGTCCAACTGCCGGTGTAGGCCCGCACTTTTAACAGATGACAGCTTCATTGTTGTTTCTTTCTTTTCATACTTAAACCCATTGGAATTAATAGGTATTAAAAGTGTGTATACATTTTGGGGCGACACCCTGTATATCTCTAGTCAGTGGTGAAAGGAACCAAGGGTGGGTTTGGGACCCCCCAGACAGGGAACCTCACTCACTCCCCGTATGTCTCCCCACTCCACATTCTTACCTTCACGGGCAGCGGGAGAATCAATGTTTTCTCTCATTAACTTGGAAAAGCACATCCTGTCACCTGCTGCCCGGCAGGAGTGCACTAGGCCCCAAACAAGCAAGGCTCAGTCAGAGCAGCCTTCGCTCATGGGTGCTGGCACCCAAAGTGCACATTCCTCCTCTGCAGTCACCCCGACTCTCCCGCCATTTCACTGAGAGGACAGACCTCCTCGCCTCCTCTGGGTTCCCAACCTCAAACACTGACTGAAGGCACCTCAGCGAGGGCCACCCTGCACCCACCAGGTGTGTCTGCTCCCACCTCAGCACCTGCATTAGTCCCATGGAGGCGATCTCGTCACCACACTGTCATGTTACAGCTGCCCACACCGAGCAACCAGACACACTCCAAAGAAATTGAGTGTGCCAGAGGGGATGTGTGCATGTCATGTGGGGGACATAGGCATGCTACCGTTGATGGAAGTGCGGTGGAGGGACGGGGGGAATGTGCGCATCCATGGTCTGGGACTGTTGCACGCTCCTGTGGATGACAGCACCCTGGAGGACGTTAGCACATGAGCGGGGGAGAGGATGCGCTCCCACGAGGCCTGCGCCTGCCCAGATCTGCAAACCCCCCGTGTGGCACGGCCAGGAGGATGTCAATCTGGCCCGCCACCATGGCTGTCCCTGCAATCACGCACCTTCTGGGCCAGGAGGCGGGACTGGCGCAGCCACTCCTCAGCACTGATGGCCCACAGGCACTGCTTCAGCTCGGCCTGCAGGCTCCACTTGTTGCTGCTCACAGCCGCTGCCACCACATGGGGAGTACACGCTGACCTCCACCAGGTCCCGCCTCCCCTGCCCCAATCCCCCGATGCTGCAAGTCCCCGCCCACCCACACCTGCTGCCCACACAGCCTGCTGATTGGTCATTAACTGTGACAGCATCCCAACAAATTTGCATATTACCCTATTAATAGTATAGATAGCTAAGATCTGGAAACAGCTAAATCTCTTACCCTTTGAGACAGAATGGATGGACCTTGAGAGTATTATGCTAAGTGAAATAAGCCAGGCATAGTAAGACAATTATCACAGGATCTCACTTATATGTGGAATCTAATGAACAAAATAAACTGATGAACAAAATAGGTCCAGAGTCATAGATGTATGAAACAGAATGACAGATTTCAGAAGAGAGGTGGGTAAGATAAATAGGAAGAGATTAACCAAAGTACATATATATATATATATATATATATATATATATATATCCCATGAACACAGACAATAGTGTGGGAAAGCCCTGGGGTAGGATGGGTTCTGGGTGGAGGGTGCCAAAGGAGGAGAAATGGGGGATATCTGTAATACTGTCCACAGCAAACAAATAAATAAATAGGCCAGCAACTGAGGTGGCTGCTCAAAAAAAAATTCTGTTAAAGGAAAGTCACATATTTTGTTAGATAGCCCTTTCTGAAGCAGGAGGTGTGATTGAAACAACAGGCTTTGATGATCCATATGATATTAGGCTCTGATATATATGATATTCGTTCCTCCAGAGACCACCTGTTCACCAATAACTTGTAGATAATTTTTTAAACAATTGTGCAGATATTACTTAATTAGTCCTTTCTTTTACCTAAAACACCCATGCATCACTGCTTAAAAATAAGTAATTCCATACGTATTCAAAGTTGGCATCATCAGAAATTAAAACATGGTGCCCATAAAACCTCAGTGATTATCTAAATTCCCTTCTGCAGTTGTGAAAAATGATATTGCTTTTTGGTAACCCACATCACAATCACAGCAGGATATTTAAGTCCTTAATTTACACTTCTTTTGTCATTGCAGAGCTTTAGTAATATAAAAAATAATAATATTTTTTAAATGTTGGTATGTCTGTAATGTAAATTAGGTATAGATGAAACTTAGTCTCTTTTCATCAATAGCAAAAGCACTTTAAATCTCTGAGGCAGGAAAATTACAAATAATTTATGCAAATACTCCATCCTTAAAGAGGGGGAACATAATCCACAACTCTAAGTGTGGGTTATGCATAAGGACTTTCCTCCAAAAATTAAAGTATGGAGAGGAAGGGGAAAAATAACTTTACAGCAGAGAAACTGGCAAATGCTACCCTAGCCAGGTGATTAAGGTTAACATTAACAGTCATATTGACAGTGTGCATCCTGGATTTGATATGAAGACAATGTCACTTCTCTGTGGTCTTCCTTCCAATTGAGAAATATTCTACACTATTTGGCTAGTAATCGTCAAAACTGTCAAGGTCATCAAAAACAAAGAACATCTGAGAAACTGTAACAATCAACATGAGCTAAAGGAGACATAATTAATAAATGTAAAGTAGTATCCTAGATACAATACTCAAATAGAAAAATTATATTGGGGAAAACTAAGAAAATCTTATTACAGTATAGAATTTAGTTCATCATAATGTATCAATGTTTGCTCATTACCTGTGACAACTTTACTATATTAAAATAAGATATTAATAATAAGAAAAACTTGGTATGTAATATTGAATAACTCTTTGTACTATCTTTGCAATAATTCTGTAAGTCTAAATCTGTTCTAAAGTTTAAAGTTTATTTTAAAAATAAGTATAGTTTATCCCAAGCTCATAATAATTATGGCAAAATGTCTAACGGCAAGCATATGAAGAATATGTTTATTGAACATCTAAAGATGAGATTATTTGCGCCCAGCTGGCATGGTTCATTGGTTGAGAGTCGACCTATGAACCAGGAGGTTACAATACGATTCACGGTCACGGCACATGCCTGGGTTGCGGGCTCAATCCACCGGTGTGGGGCGTGCAGGAGGCAGCTGATCAAGGATTCTCTCTCATCATTGATGTTTCTGTCTCTCTCTCCTCGTTTTCTTCCTGAAATCAATAAAAAATATATATATTTTAAAAAATAAATAAAGATGAGATTATTTGGGGATATGTTCTATTTAATTCAATATGTTATATTTAATTTCTTGCACTTGATGCAAGACATTGAGGAGCAAACTGGAAATGGGAAAGATTAGACAGTCATTTAGTAAAGTGGTGTCTTGATTCAGGCTGCTATAAAAAAATATATATGTATATTCCCACCCCTTTTAGAAAGTTCCCATTATTCTGCTACATTTTATGAAAGATCTACATTACTATCTGTTTTCACTAACCAAAAGAAACCCAAAGAGGATTTTCACTTTTACTAAATTAACTTCAGCATTTATTCTGCAGTGAGTGGCTATAGATACGGCACATACCCACAGCAGCGAGAACAGTGCTGCTTTTTCTATGTGTCAGTGTTCTTTTGGGTTTTATGTGTTATCTGATATGGAACGATTTGGTAGGATTGTTTTGGGGGGGGGCTGGGAATGCTCACAATTTACTTTTTCTATATGAAATAATGGCAATTTATTGCTTCTTTGCTTTACACCAAGCATATCGAACGCAAAGGCTAACATGGGCCAAATAAACAAGGTTTAAGTTTACTAGTATGTGGGCCACAAAAAAACAAAAGCTTCAAGTTTCATAGAAATGTAGATTTATTTTGATAGAGACATGCTGAATACAAAGGGCTGAAATAAATGAGTAACCATTAACATAAAATAATAGAACATTTTAATAAAAATTCATATTTTTCTTGAACATTAACTTACCAGACACTGAATAACTGCACAAATTGATAAGTGTAAGCAAATAAAGCTATTTTTCTTGTTCTCCAAAAGTGAAACATTTCCTGTTGTGCACACTAAACAAGTCAGTCCAAGACTAATGAGGTGGCAGTCAGCTGCTAAAATATTCGCTGCTAGTATTAGTGGAGAGAAATGGTGCGCCTGTGCATAAGGCGAGTAAGGGAAATGAATGCAACACGATTATAGTAATCAATCATTAGCAAATGTTGTTGTTCATTATTAATAATCATGTATAACAGGATATTATAAAAATTAAGTTACAAAATTTTTATTAAAACGTTTCTTACATACCGTTATATTGGCTGGGCCACAAAAATATTCGTTGTGGGCCACATGTGGCCCACTGGCTGAGAGTTTGATATGTTTGCTTAACACCATTTGGACTTATGAGAGGTTTTGTTAGTAATGCTCTATTTTTTAATAGCAGGGGAAACCTATACCACAGATTAGGTGGCTTAAACAACAGACTTTTATTTCTCACAGTTCTGGAGGCTGAGAGGTCCAAGATCAAGGTGTTGGCAAATTCAGTGTCTGGTGAGAAGCCTCTTTCTGAGTTGCTGATGGCCACCTTCTTGCTGTATTCTCACATGGAGAAGAGCTTTCTTATTTTCCCCCTTTTTATAAAGCCATTAATCCCATCATGAAGACCCTGACCTCATGGCCTTTTCTAACCCTCATTACCTTCTTTTTTACCTAATTACCTAAATACAATCACAATATGAATTTGAGGGGAGAAAAACATTCAATCCACAGCAAGTGATAAGAGTTTTGTATGATGGAATTTAAATTTTTCTCACTCCAAGTGTGCCATGGAGCCTGTTAGAAATGTGAACATACAAGCCTATCTCAGACATATTTCATCAGGTATACATTTTAGCAAGGTCCTTATGATCACAATGCACCTTATAGTTTGAGAAACACTGAGTTATACTATTATTTTTAAAAGTTTAGAGACATCAAAATGAATGGAGAAAAAATCAGAGTTTGGGTAAGGAGTAAATTTTATGAAATCTATAGATATAAAAAGCCAGTAACCGGAATGCTGTAACAACCAGAACAAAAGGTCGCTATGATGCCCACTGCGGCTAGCAAACCAGCCCAGTCTGGGGGTGGGGTCAGCCAGCCAACCTCCCTCAGCCCCCCCCCCAGCTGGCACCGCCCCTGACTGGCCCCCCTACCCCAATAGGGAGTGGGGCCAGCTGGCCAACCTCCTGCAGCCCTTCCCTCCTGACTCCACCCCAGATTGGCCTCCCACCCCAATCAGGGGAAGGGCTGGCCGGCCAACCACCTGGGGTCTCTTCCCCCAGCTGCTGACCCCCAATGGACCCCCCACCCCAATCAAGGGCGGGCCCTACCAGCCAATTGCCCATGGCCCCTCCCCCCAGCCAGCCAGCCCTGATAGGCCCTGATTGGGGTGGGCTGGCTGACCGACCTCCCACTGTCTCCTCCTTCCGACAGGCCTGGCCCCGATCCTCCCCAATTGGGGCTGGGCTGGCTGGATCCCACCCGTGCACGAATTCGTGCACTGGGCCTCTAGTTTTTGTATAAGGGAGGATACATGAACATATTTATAGATGAGACAAAGAAACAAGTGGGTAGATAAAAACATTAAAAAAAAAAAAAAAAAAAAAAAAACAGAACATAAAGTACTGCCCATGATGTTAGTTATGATGGCTGTTCTTTCCCATCTTAACTCATCATCTCATGACCATTCCTATTATCTGGGGCTTTGCTATTAACTGTAAGTGGAAGTGGGGATTCTGAGGAGGATTCTCCAAATCTCTTGACTTAGGTTATACAAGGTCTTCTGTAAATTTCCTGACAATTTGACTTCTCTGAAAATGAGAACACTGAATGAATATCTGTACAAGCAATTCAAATTTTAATAAAAAAAATTTGTACCTTTTATGGCAACTAGTTAGTATTAAATAGAGGAAAGTAAAAGGGAAGTTATTCAATTTGAAATCTCCTTATAGAATGTGCTTTATAATATGAATTTCCAAACTAATTGTAAATTTCATGGATCCTCAGAGAGGCCCATAGACCTGTCCCATTTTGCTAATTAAAAGGCCAGCAACATGCCACTAGGCTTTTGCAGTGTGCCTTTCCTGGGGAAGTGTTTTGTACCCAGTTTTTCCCTCAGAATCGTCTGTAAATAAATGTTAATGAACAAGATTTCATTCATAATTCTCCTGTGGAGACCCAATGAGCACTAAGATAGTTTAATAAAAAGCATATTTTTGTTGACATCCATTAGTTTGATACAGAGAAAGGAGCAGGAATATCTGCATTAGGAACTAGGACATCAAAGCTATCAGCTTAATACTATGACTCTGGCATTTTTATTGTCTCCTTAAAGATTCAGTGTTTCATCTCTAAAATGGGGAGATTGAACTAAATATTAAATAGCAAACCACTCTCTAAAAATCAGTGAGTTCATTTTGCATAATATATAATGCTTCCATACATCTTATTATTTTTATATATTACTCATATATAACTCTCCAAATCTTTCTGAATACACAGAAAAAGAATAACCCATTTACCAGATAAAACATGAAAGAAATATTTAGATTCCATTATCTTTATTTTATGTAATCTTCACAAAACCTCATAGCTATTGGGAGCATTATCTCAATTCGTTGAGGTTCTGCTTCCCAGCATATGTTGGCAGTTTGGCTCAAATAAACTCACAAAAATTCTTTACAGGTTTCAATGGTTTTGTTTACGTTAACATTACTTGGCGTAGTCGCGGCAGGATTCCAAAGACACTCACCCAGGACCATCCCTTGGACTTGGACTCGGTGCAAGGATCCAGCAAAGGGCCCATTGAGCCCGCCGTTCTCCGCCCATTGGGTGAACGTGGGTGAGTTGTCTCTTGGATCCAGGACCTTCCCTTGCTGTGGTAGAGGGTCTGACTTTATTTGAGCTGTGTTTTAAAATCCTCGAGGTGGAACCAGGATTGACAGAACCCAGGCTAAGGCAGGACTGGAGGAAAAAATGGGTGGCTGGTTTTGATTTTGGCTTTTCAATTGGAATTGGTGAGAGTCTGAGCAAAAAATAACCTTCGCCTTATAAATGAGCTGAATTCATTCAGCTCCAAAGATAAAGGGGCAACATTTTTTTTTTAAGAATAGTCCAATTCTGGGGTGTTCTTAGGTGACTAAGAATCTTTGTGGAGGTGTCAGAAATGCAGGAGCCCCATATGGAAGTCCCGACACAACTGTAATTATCTAAATGGCTCATCTAGGGGGCCACCATAAGGCTTGGTCTCCCGGCCCCAAACCTTTCTTGTGGTTTTAGACAGCAGGGAGAGAAACTAAGGCCACATTTGGCCCACTACATAACATGTCTAGAAAGTTTGCTCAGACTGCAGATATCCAAAAATAAAAAAAATCAACATGGGAAATTGTGCCTCCAAGGCCTGAAGTTCCCAAGACCCCAGCCCTCATTTAATACTCCTGATAGGAAGCCTTTACTTGCAAGTAATTTACAGACATGGGAAGATTTAACTAGAAAATATTAACAGAGAAATGGCAAAAAATGCAGTTTTTTGGGGTACCTATGTTAATATTTTGCATGCAGAAATTAGAAAATGCTGGCTCTGAAATTAAACTGAATGAGTATATGGGAAGCATATCTTGATTTGGAAATTAGAAGCTTCTAAGGAAAAGCATAGAAAAAATTTCTTCCAATAAGATGAAAATTAATAAAAATTTTAGAAACTGTGTCAGAACTATTCTGAAGTTAATAAATATCTACACCCTGTTTTTCCCCGTAGGAAGCATGCCTCTGATTTATCTTCATAGAAGATTCCCCCAGACAAAGGGAGTCAGAGGCAACTAGAAAAGACTCCAGCCCATTTTTTTAAATAGTCCATTGGGAATATACTGAAATTCTAGAGAGGGGCAGTTCCCGAACCGGTGACAAAAGACACTGATTTGGTAATTTTTAATGCTGGACATTCTCTGGTGTAAACTTTTAGTGTGTTCTGCATGCCTGAAAATAGCGTTGATGTTTTCATATCTCTTTGTTGTTGTTTAATTTGTTTAAAGAAGAGGCAAGTCCTGCTTTGGGGAAGCCTAGTTATGTGTGGTGGGGTTGAAGCGTAAGAGAGATTGCAAGAACCTCCCAGCAGCTGCCAAGAATTTTTAATCTTGGGGGCTCTTCTTGCTCTCCCTCTCAGGGTTCAGCCACCAGAAACAGCTAGTGAGATTTCTGTTTGCCTGCAGTGTAGTTTTGGCTTTCTATCTTTTAGGGATTTCGGTTTGCTCTTTCCTTGTTTATTGTGAGAATAAACAAATCATCTTTTCTGTCAATAGTTTAGACAGCCTCCATTTTGGACTGTGGGACTTGGCAGCCACCATGTTGGCCACATGGCTTGCCACTCCCCTGAGGGCTGCCATCTTGAAACAGCAAAGGCCAACCACTCCCTTTGAATTAGCCAATTAGGGAAGTCCGTACACCTGAGCTCCAATCAAGAGCAAGGCACTCTGCTTCTGAAAGGAACTTGCTGATATTCAAAGCCAAGTTCAAACAGAAAACTTTCAGGGGGGTAGCATGTGCCCAGTCAGGGACACTGGGCAAGCCAAGAGTCATGATTCCCTGTGGGGGCATCTGCCAGTGATATTTGTGTTTCACATATTGGGAGTTTATGAATTATTTTCAATGCACAATACACTGCTTGAAATAAGCCATGTGCCTCATTTTAAAATCTTACATATTATTCTTTATATGCTGAAATTATAATTGAATCTAAAGACACTGCTTTATATACAAATTTTATATTATTCTCTATGTCATTTTACAGGGATTATTACTTACCAAGAAGTTGTTGTCTTGGAATGTTATATTTTATAGAAAAGCAAAGTTTTTTTTATCAAATCTATAACCATGCCACTTTTAAATTATTGTCATTCGTGGACAGCTTTATTCTGATGCATTTGTAGGTATATTATATGTCTAGAAAAATCCATGAAAAGGACTTGGAGTTATTCTAAATTGCAGGCTTCTAAGCAGGTCATATTTTTGAACTGGATGAAGATTTATAGAACTTCAAGGAATAACTGAATTCAAAAACTACTGGCAAATAATCATGATAAACAAAAATAACTATGGGACTAAATGAATTGAGGATAATTATTCTTATGACTCTGTTAAAAATATTGTTGACTTTTAAATCTTTTGTTTCCAAAATATAAGGAAAAGCAAAGAGCAGACATTCTGCGTTGTAGGAACTAACAAATTGGTAACAGATTCATTTCCCAGTGCACTCCTGGGAGACAAGATTTCAAAGATCATGGCTTACAACCAGGATATTT